>NC_132799.1:27908295-28110660 GCF_048594095.1 Paramormyrops kingsleyae
TCTTCTAAAGGCAATGGCTGTAGCTATCAGTACACATCGTCTCATTTTATCGGTCTTTTTCAATAGGTACCAGTCTGCCCAGCATGTGCAGGCTCTCCAGGCAACCCAGTACCAGCAGATGGGTAATGCGGGTTATTTCATGGAGAACTCCACAGAGGACAAGGTGATGACAGAGCTGGCTGTTCACCAGGAACCACCCACCCACCAAGATCTCTCTGTGCACTGTGAGCCTGCAGTCTGCCCGGATCCTCCTGTACCTGCCACAGTGCAAAGTACGTCCTAACATCGCACCCTCCGGGGTGACCTTTCGCACCACACCCATCCCAGGTAAATGGTTCCTTCCTCACATCTGTGAGTGCAGTGAACCCAGACTCTGTAGAGTAGTGATGGGAGGTCTGAGGTCTTGAAGCTGATTGGTGGGAGATGGGTGTATATCACCTACCGCCAGACACATACTGATATAAGCTGCTTCCTGTGAGTAATCCACCTAGTTTACCATTTCAAAGCCTCTTTTCTCACAATGTTGCTAAAATGTACAGCATGTCTTGAACATCATTGAATATGATCATGTTGTCAAATCAAGATTTTTGTTTCTTGCCTCTTTTACCTGCATATTTAAGGAAAGCAGGAGGCCATGTGTGGCTCTGTTTGTTAAATTTGTCCCTTAATTGCAGTTGCTTCAAGAAATGGCTGATTGAGATCTCTGATCCTCACTTCTCTCACTTTGGACAAAATAAACTGCTAAAAAAAACAAGTGTAATTAAAAAGTCATTGGTGTTATATTTGGCCTTATTAGAAGCACATTGATGTCTGGACATTCCAACATTTCTTTTATTGAAAAACACTGACCACTGAGTTTGAGAGAAGTTTCTTCCCCAACTTATAACTCCCACAAAAGGAAAGCGGGGAAGACCGTCCAATAAAATGGCCAAGTCCGCCGAAAACCAGCAGGAGAAGATTGACGAGAGCTTCAAGAAGGTCAAGAGGAAAGTTGACCGCTTCAATGGCATGTCGGTGGAGGAAGTCATGGCCAAAACGCTTCCTGATGTCCTTGCCTACAACCTTGACATCTTAATTGTGAGTTTGCATCCCAGTACTATGATGTTGTGTTTTGCTGACTGTCAGTATTTAAAATGTTTATGATGTTTCTGACCCTGTGATGTTGCATAAGATGGATGGCTAGTGATTATTTGAAACTATTTGAATATATTTTATGGTGCAATTGCTTTGATAGGTTGGAATCAATCCAGGCCTTATGTCGGCTTACGTGGGACATCATTACCCAAATCCAGGAAATCATTTCTGTAAGATGGAAACCACATTATCTGCCAGATTGTAATGTGATTAAACACATGTCTTGAGCCTTCTGAATACTGTCATTACTAAAACATGTTTCAATGGTGTTTGTTACAGGGAAGTGCCTCTTTATGTCAGGGCTCACTGATGCTCAGTTTAATTACATGCATGACCAGACTCTGCCTGAAAAGTATGGGATAGGATTTACAAATATGGTGGAGAGAACAACACCAGGAAGCAAAGATCTTTTAAGGTAGGATGGTAAGAATCTGCTTACCGTTTTAAGGTACCTGGCTATGCAAGACATAATGTGTTCCTTGTTTATAGCAAGGAATTTCGAGAAGGAGGCAGACTTTTGGTGGAGAAGCTGCAGAAGTACAAACCTCTAATAGCGGCCTTCAATGGGAAATGTAAGGATTTGTATGAACGTACTCACTTTAGTTGCTGCATTGTTTTTACTTTGTTGAAGTTTTACGACGACTGGACAGCTTGACTTTTTTAATTTGTAGTTTTGTATTGTCCAGTTTCAGTGGAGTAAACGTTTAACATTTTAAGGCAGGTTCAGGGACGTGCAGACAGTCCATGTTTTTGCCCTATTTGGAGCAGGGAAGGGGCAACCATGTGGACCATTTGACAGGGAGCTGGGAGGGAGCAAAAACGTGGACCATCTGGGAGGGAGCAAAAACGTGGACCGTCTGTAAGTCCCCGAGGACCGAGCTGGGAAACACTGTTTTAAGATCCTTGCTTTGTTTGCCTTTAGGTATTTATGAAATATTCAGCAAGGAGATTTTTGGCATCAAACCCAAGAATCTCGACTTCGGCCTGCAGCCACACAAAGTTCCTGGAACAGAGACGGTATGGGGAAAAAAAAATACATTTCTTGGTTGATTCAAAGATTGTTTCTTTGTTTTCGAAGACATGAATTGATTCTGTGCAATTCCCCTTGTTTGGATGGGGTGCACATATAAATACCGGGGATCCTCATACAGCAGTAATATCCATATTATACATGCATTGCATGATAACTTGACTTTGTGTCTCCCAGGTTTGCTATCTGATGCCATCTTCGAGTGCCCGTTGTGCCCAATTCCCCCGTGCACAGGACAAGGTGCACTTCTACATCAAGCTGAAGGAGCTCCGAGACCAGATCAGGGGCCTGACCCGGAAGGAGGAGGTGCAGGAGACGCAGTACACATTCAATCTGAATATGGCCAAAGGTACCTACAGTATGCAAGTCGGAGAACATGAAGCCCATGGGGTTTTTGTGCTTTCCAGATTTCTAGTAAAGTATACTCCTTGGTAGAAAATTAAGTAACCACTAACTTATGGTTTAATATTTCAGTTAAGGATTTTTACTTAATTCTTATGTTATTTTCAGAGGATGCCAAGAAAATGGCAATCAAGGAGGAGCAGTATGACCCTGGATATGATGCTGTCAATGCAGCATTTGGAGAGGAGGAACCAGAGTTTGGGCCAAGCTATGCTCTTGGTGGTTCTAACACCGCTGTCACCGCAAGCCACTACCAAGAACCTGGTGAGCAGCAGCGGAACCCCATGCGATTTGATTGGAGTTTAATATCTTGGTTGTCTGAATTATGAGAGCCTTTTATTGAATTAAAGATTTTTTTTATCCCCTCCAATAGCGAGTAATGAGGTTCCAGCTGTCCTGGGCCACAATGTCGGCGGTCAGTGGGACATGGTGCCATTTCCTCGTCGCCTGTAAGGACGGTCACCAGTCGGTGTCTTTCAGGACACACCACTAGTTTGTGACAGAAAAGGGGGGGTCACTCATATTTTTGTCCACTTGATTAGTTGTTGAAAGTGGCTTTTCTCCTTTGACAACCTGCTGTGTACCTCAACATGCAAACCTATGAATCAAACGCACAATAATGAACTCTTACATCTGGACTCTGAATAGTTATGAATACTGAGTACTGTTACCATACTTTTTTTCATAATATTTATTTATAGGTGCTGGACAATTTGTGTGTGCATTTTCTTTTTAATGTAATGTTAATGCATTTTATACATTCTTTTGTATGCCATTTTAAAATAATGAAAACTTTTGCAGGAAGTGCAATTTTCACATTACATTTTTACACATTGAAAAATAATTGAGCCTACTGTCTTTCACAGTTGCTATAAATCAGGGATTTATAACATGAACCAACAGTAACATCAGCTGTCCATCAGTAGTTAATTGAAGTAGTCTTTGGTCTGTGTGGTAGTGCAGGCTGTAATGTTTGCCAGTGTTTAAAACGAATGCTTTAGCCAGAAAGCATCCTGCATGTTTTCCGTTGGTCTTTCATGGATGATATGGAACTGAAACATTATGGGATGTCTGACAACAGGCTGGGGAATTCTCTGACCACTGTGACTTGGGTAGCAGTGTGGGGTGTGATGATTGTAAGTTTTAATGTGTAAGGTTTAATGTGTTAAAAGCAACTTGATACAAATAGTAAAATTGTATGGTATTTTCCTTATTGTCATCTTCATAACGGCTCTCGTTGTGGGCCGTCAAGGCGTCATTATTTTTCACGTTCTCAAATAGCAAAAAAAAATAAATCTATAGCGTAGCTTCTGTAAATGAATCATTTTAAATGTAGCAAAAGGTTCATGGTACCTTGAGGTGGATTTTGAATTAGAATATGACCAAAACAAGGTGGTATCTGACACACCGTAATGCATTTCCTGTCTTTTTCAGTTTTAGTTTTTAAAAAAGCTGCTTGCATATTCAGAGGATCAGAATAGTAACGTTTAAAGGTACAGTGTCCCATAGTACAGAATCAGAGATGCAGTTTCAGAAAACAAAGCAGTGTTTCTTTCTTTTTAAGACTACACCCTCATGTCTGTTAATTTGAATGAAGCATGTGGTATGCAGTTAGTCTTCTTAGCTGTTTCTGGTTGAACACTATGTTTGCTAGTGTAGAAAATGCACCCTCACTGGCACACAGCCTGTTCCAACACAGCAAACCATGTGGCTCAATACAGGCAGGGCCAAGATGTTCATGCGTTAGTGTTTAAACAGTGGGTTTTGAGGAAAAATCACGCTGGGCTAGTTATAGAGGTCAGAGGAGAACGGCCACACTCATGGATGCAAAGAGGAAAGGCAGACATGCTTAGATTACAGCTCAGGACTACAGTGATGTGTAGAAGAGATCTGTGAATGCTCCGTTTATCAAATCGTGGAGTGGTTCTGGAGACATAAGGGTCCTACATAGATCAGGGTTCCCCAGTTCCGGTCCTGGAGGGTCAGTTGGCCGATTTCCCTGTTCAAATACGCCTTATTCAGCTTAACAGTTAATTGCCAGGTTTAGTGGGTGTGTTTGAGCAGGGAAATCTGTGAACTGTGTGTCAGACTGGCCCTGACATAGTGGGACCTAATGGAGTTCCACAGGCTGTAGATAGTCTTTGATCGCTTTATGTAAAAATTACACCTTATGTCATTAAATATACAGTTTAAGTATCAGTGCAAATAAAATATTAAAGAAAACAAATGTTAATTTTTGCATGTATTAATGACCTCAGGTCAGGTCAGGCTGGGGAGCATCTACTTCTATAGCACATTGCCACACCCACTACACAACAAAACACCTCAGGATCCCTGTTGGTCACCCCCCCCTGGCCGACACGCAGTCCAGTCCCATCCAAAGGAAATGGCCGTCTAGCTGCCTCAACCATGTGTTATATTAGCATCCCCTTGGCCTGGTCCAGCTGTCCGGGTCCTCAGCAATGAGGATCCTGTGAGCCGGATCACCCTCAGGGAAACACGCCACATGACTGTAGTGCCGTAACTGATTCAGGTAATGTGCCTCATTCGGGACTCCCTAAGCAACCGCTTGTTCGACACAAAGCCAAACCAGCGGTACCCAAGGATTCTCCGAAGAGACACAATACCCAAGGAGTCCAGTCTTCATCTCAAGTCACTGGATAGCATCCATGTCTCACAGCCATACAGCCAGACAGGGAGTACCAGGACGATAGACTTGGACTTTCATACTCTTGCAAAGATATTGGGCGCCTCACATCCCTTTACAGTGACCTCAAGCCCCCCCCCCCTCCCTTCCCTTCCCTTCCCTTCCCTGAATTTATCTACTGACTTCATAGATACGGTCCCCAGAGACATGAATGTTGCTGCCGTTCTCTCTGCAGACAGACACACTGTTATATTAAGGGTGTGTGGCTCTGCCAGTTAGGGTGCCCACGATTGCTGGTTCAAATCCCATAGCTGGCAGAGCGATTTCACAGTTGTGCACTTCAGCAAGACGCTTAAACGCAATTGCCCCCTCTTTAGTGGCTTTGGATAAAAGTGTCCGTTTGTGGGCCAGTGGAATTCATCCAGGGGCGATTTTTAATCCCAGTCCAGCTTCGGTGTGATACTAACAAGTTTTTAAAAATTACATGCAAACAGGTGTATTTGTATAGAACATGGAGAATTTAAGTATATGTTCCTAATAAAGAAATGCATTCAAACACATGAAACATATTCGTCTATTAAAGTTCGTGCTCGTACCGCACCCTCTGACCAGAAATTTCACCGCTAGACCTGAGCCTTCCCAAAGCAAATACGACACATCAAGCACGCGGCTTGCCAGCCAATGAGAAGAGGCGCCGGCGTTTAAACGCCAGAAGGACCCCACCAATACTCAACTAGTGGGTATATTTCGCCATAACATATTTACCTACGTTGTAGAACGTAAGTAGATTATAGATTTTATAATATATGACGTCTTATAGGACGTTTATTGTGTACATATTACATTTCTTTTTATATTTTGGTTTTTAAATTGATATTAAATACGTTTTAAAATCGTGCACCCCCATTTGACGTTGGTAGCTTCTAGTGTCAGAGTTCAGTTGCTGCTCGAGTTTAAATCTACCCTTTGTTTTCTGTTCCGTGGACGGAATCTCGTTCAGTCCATTTAATGAATAAATACAGCTTTCGGAAGTATCTTTAACAGGTAATATCTGTATGATATGATCGTCGATGTCGTGTTTATGACTGACAGTCATCCTTTAACCTCCAAATGTTTAAGTTAGCTAGCTAGCTGGAAGCCTCCGTTCCGCTTCAGTGTGGCCGCGGTGTCCGGTACAGTTTGGCTGGGAATTACTTTCTCATTAACGTTAGAGATTTTATACGATTTTGCAATATTTCAATATTTGTTCTTGAAATATTATTCTCTGACCCAAGACAAATAGATGGTTTATTTTCGTTGGATGTGAGGGCTGTTTTCCTTCTCTCCGTTATCAGGAAGGCCTGGTTTCATTCAATGTGTAGGCATCGTTTGTTCTTACCCATTAATATCGTCGCGCTAATAATATGACGATGTACTTGTACATGTTTAATATTGTCTGTAAAGGATCTTGAGATGAAATAGAACTAATGATTCATTCATATTCTTTTCATAATTACAAATATTCAGGAATTAAGGGGCGTTTTTGTTTTCTTGTTTTGCAACTTCAAAATGAATATCATTTTATTAATAGTGAATGTGTTATAGAAGGGACGGAAACCAGTATGCGCTTGTGCGGAACCTTACTCTCTGCCCCTTCTTCTTTGGGGTGCTGGAGAATTGCATGCAAGGGAAACTGTCACTTACTTGTCACCTGAGACGAAGCTGGAACAGAGATGCACATTTTAAGTGCATTTTCGGAACAGAAAGTCACACTCATCGTTGAGCTTTTTTTATTGGAAAAATCTCCGGTGTAATAGAGCACTTTAACACTTTCACATACAGAAATGAAATGATCCTTTATTTCTCTGCATATCCCATCTTGCTATCTTTTGAGATACACACATATGTACACATGAGAGTGACGCTTCACCTCCATCCTTTGACCTCTAGCTGTTAATGTCCTCCTCGTCTTCTTAGGCTCCTTGTTCCGGGTACCAGTCCAACCAGCACGTGCAGCCTACCCAGCGGCCTTGTTACCAGCAGATGGCCGGCGTATTTCCCATCACGGAAAGCCCGATGGAGATTATGGGAGAGGTGGCCGGCCCACAGGAGCTCCCTGCCCTGCAGGAGCTGGCGGCCCAGCAGGAGAGCGTGGCTGGGGCTATGCCAGTTAAAGGTAAATGCTTCCACTTTCTGGAGGGGTGTCTGTCATGCCAGGTAGGGGTGGGTGATATGGCCAGAATGTGATATCACGAGATTTTTGGTTAGAATCATGATCAATGATAAAGATCACAGTTTCTTATGTTTACAAACTAACCAGATTGGAATGTATGTAGTAATGTTAACCACTTAACCAACAATTCTATCCATACAAGAAACACTGCTTTTAGCCTTTATAATAATAAACCTAATTACCTATTAGGGTACGTAAAATACTGTACTTATAAAAGAAACTGACTCATTATAGCAGAATTACTTTTTTTTTTTTTTAATACCAAAGTTTCAAGTACAAATTAACATTAACCACTTCGGTCAGTGACGGAGTTATACAAAACATGCTGACATGTTATGCAGGCTGAAATTACTTTTTCACGGTGCACTTTTTTGCTGTAGTGCTGTTGCAGTCTCTGAATACACAGGCATTGTGTGATAGGCACTTGCTGGTTTGTTCTCTCATTATAATAATAGTGCACTTGTAACTGGGCATTCACTGGAATTTCAGGCTAGTCACACTTATGCCTAGTCGACTCCACGTTTGTTTGCTGTTTGACTCATTGCATGTCTTTGGATAAATATCTGCTAAATTATAGTAAATGTAAATGTGCTGTATCACAGTCCTTTGAAATGCTTCTCATGAATACAGTTGCAACTGGGTATGAAAAATTGTCACATCATCCATCGATAATGTCAGACAGGGTTGTGTTATGTGGTAGTTAAATGATGATATTTCACCTCAGTGTATGACCCTGTGCATCATGTAGTTGAAGTTGACAATAAATGATACTTTGACTATATTTATATGCAGATGCATTTTGGACTGATTTGTTTGCCCTGAGCGTTGGATTAATGTAAAAATGATGTTGCCAGACTGCTTAAAACCCCTTCTTTAATACTCACTACAGCTCCAGCGAAGCGGAAACGAGGCAGAGCTGTCAGCAAGGAGCCCAAGGCGGAGCCCAAGCCCAAGGCGGAGCCCAAGCCCAAGGCGGAGCCCAAGCCCAAGGCGGAGCCCAAGCCCAGGAACAAACCCGGGCCCAAGCCAAAAAAGGCCAAGGAGGACCCAGGCACAGGTAAGCAGGAGAAGATCGACGAGGCCTTCAAGAAGGTCAAGAGGAAAGTGGACCGCTTCAAAGGCATGACGGAGGCGGAGGTCATGACCAAAACCCTGCCGGATATTCTCACCAACAACCTGGATTTCGTGATTGTAAGTTTTATTGTGGACGCTCTCCCCAGTTACAATGTGTAGGTGCTGTATGTGATTTATTAATTTATTAAGCTGTGTCTTTCAGATCGGAATTAATCCGGGCCTTATGGCAGCCTACATTGGACGCTGGTTTCCTGGGCCAGGGAATCATTTTTGTAAGTGACCGCAAACTTTTTTTTTTTGCATTATAAAGCTTCATTATGATGGAAAACCTTTTTCTTCTAACCATAAGTACACTGTGGTAGCCAGAGACACATAATTTCAGGAAATTGGTACAGAAATTGGATCGTACTATTAGATTCGATTACAGCACTGTTGGGTGCAGTGTGCACTTATGCCATGAACTAAAGTTCGTCTTTAAAAGACACATTAACTAATATTAACTAATAACTTTAGGTGATGCAGGCTGCACAGCCTGATATATATTGATGCTGCTTGTTGCTGTATTTGTAGGAAACCTTTCCTTCAGCCTCTTTACAGCTGTAATTTCCTGGGTGGTAGTTTTATCACCACAGTTTCAAAATACCATGGTATACCATAGTATACCTTGCTAGCCAACCTGTATTAGCTAAACATTGCTCTGTATTGTCATTGAATAAATGACAAACCGCACGTCTGATTTATCCTGATTAACCTGAATGTGGTGCTGTTGTCACTCCATTTCTGAAGATCAATGTCCCAAAGTGATCGTTAAGAATGTCGTCGTACGTCCACAGCAGTCAGCTTAAAGATGCGCATGTCATTCCCTTCAGGGAAATGCCTGTTCATGTCCGGCATCAGCGAAGTGCAGCTCAATCACATGCATGATCAGATGCTGCCGGAAAAGTACAGCATTGGCTTCACCAACATGGTAGAGAGGACCACGCCAGGAAGCAAGGATCTGTCAAGGTAACGGGGCTGGAGAGTCGCCAGCTTAAGGTTCTCAGTCTCAGTCATGGTCTCTGAGGGGTGACTTTCTGTTTATTTCAAACTTTATCACAGTAAAGAGCTGCGTGAAGGAGGAAAAATTCTGGTGGAGAAGTTGAAGAAGTACAAGCCTCTCATAGCCGTCTTCAACGGAAAATGTAAGACAGCGACCCGTAGCTTTGCTCCAGTAGAGCTTCTCTGGATGGCGTAATGGCTGTTTAAGTTGACTTAGTCGCCTTCCTTCTTCTTTAGGTATTTATGAAATGTTCTGCAGGGAGATCTTTGGGTCTAAGCCAAAGAAGCTTGACTTTGGCTTACAGCCACTGAAGGTCCCAGATACTGAAACGGTAACGTATGTTCAGCGTCGCTGCAGTCCACATTCACACCAGCACTTTGAAAGGGTAGTTATGCAGGGACTAGTTACACATTGCAGAGGTAAATCCATTTCTATGTCAAAGGCAGTATCTGAATGAGTTTTTAGTTTATTGTAATGTTTTCTCAGTATTTGTCCATCTAGAGGCTTTGCTGTGTCACATATGAGGATTTGGCTGGGCAAACGGGGGTGCAGCTGCCCCCAGATGGTTGACAGCCAGTTTACGTAACCCACCCCCCACCATCTCGCAGCTGCTGTACCTGATGCCGTCCTCAAGTGCCCGCTGTGCCCAGTTCCCCCGTGCCCAGGACAAGGTACACTACTATATCAAGCTGAAGGAGCTGCGAGACCAGATCAAGGGTATGGCCCGGCCCCAGGAGGTGGAGGAGGTCCGGTACACCTTCGACCTGGGCTTGGCCAAAGGTGAGCGGGCCCTATCTGGGCATGAGTGCCAGTGCACCACCTCCCTGGGGGTCTTTCTTAAAGGGATGGCCTAAGGGACCTTTAAAGGTCCCCTCTCCTGCTTACACATTGTTTTTTTTTGCTGGTGTATATAATAATATCTATGTCATGCTTCCAGAGGATGCCAAGAAAATCGCTATCAAAGAAGAGCAGTACGACCCCGGGTACGAAGTGGCCTTCGGCGGTGCCTATGGGGAGCCGGGACCTGAGGGGGTGCCACTCAACGGCCATTGCAGCTTCACCGGCCCCGGGGAGGGAGGTAAGCTGCCGAGCTCTCTGTGTGACGCCAACGGATGCCGTGCCGGGCGGGGAGGGGTCATTCTTCCAATGGAGACGCATATCACTTAAGATATGAATGCTGAATGCCTTTATGGTCATTGCACAAGGTACAACGAAATTGGGAGACTATTTTTGTCGGTACAAATACAGAAACAAACAAGATGAATATAATTGAACAATATAAACAGACATATAAATATAAAAGGAGTGTAGAGAGTACAAATGTAAAAAGAAAAAAGTAGGTTTAATGTCAAATTATGAAGTGTTGTTTACTTGGTCAGCTTAGCTAGAGTTGTGCGAGTTATCAGTATCAATCCTTGGTTAAATTTCTCTTTATCATATTCCATTTGTTATTAAAGCACCTTTTCTTTCTTGGGTCTTTTATTTCTGTCCAGCGTATGCTGCTTTGACTACATTTAGCCTTTTAATATTTCCCACAGATTCCAACCTCGAGGGTTCAATTTCTCCACCAGCGATGGGTCAGGTCCCCGATGGCCGGTGGATGACACAGTCATTCACAGATCAGATTCCAGACATCGGGTCCAATGGCAGCACATAGCCCTGACCTGTGGGTGGAGCCTGCATGGAAGTGGGCGGGGCCTGTCAGGATGTCAATTTGAACACTGCACTTTTAATGCAGTGACTTCACGAACTGCCCGGTTCTTCTGTCTTTGAGCTAGTGGTGATTGGCTTCACAAGTATCCATGGGCTCATCTGAAATGCTAAAATACTTGATGAGCAACAGGCATGTTTCCCTAAACTTCCCCCCAGTTCATCTATTTTTATCCTATTGGTCTACACTGTTTAGGTAGTAGATTGTATTCTTACATTTTTAAATTCATAGTTTTTTTTTTTTTTTTTTTTTTTTAGAGGGATAGAACATTTTTCACAAGGTGCTATTTCATTCACGTTGCAATTTAACTGCTGACAGAATTCCTTTTCAGGTTATTTTTCATGCCAGAATTGATCAGGGATTTACAGTAATGCGTGATACTCAGCTGTTTTTATACAGTATCATTACATAATTCTGTATGTAAACGTTTTCTTTTGATGTCTTTGGTACGCGTACTGCAGCAGTGCAGTAACGTTTAGCTGGCTTTTCCGTTTAATGCTCTCATATCCTCCACCTGGTTATCATGCCCGTGTGGTATGGTGTGGTGTGGACACGGGAATCTCGTTCTGTCTGCCGGGACAGAAATGGCCCCAGACCTCAAAGAGCACAAGGATGCCACACTGCAGTGCACTTCGTCTAACTTCGAAGTTTGCGTATTCCTTAATTTATGTTGCGGTGCTTCGGCAATGTCTTCAAGTGTTTCCTTAACTGTTACAATTGTGTTAATTCACAGTTTCTGACAGGAAAAGGCAGCCATCCCTTATGTGCACAGTACCTGAATCCTCGAGAAGTAAAAATGGATGAAAAAAATGCAGTGCCTTTCGAAACTCTAAGTGGTTTTTAAAATGAGCATGGCATTAGCTGAGTTCCTGTTCCGTGTGCTAACAGTAAGGGGGAGCGCTACAGGCTGCAGTGTGCATCTGACTGTCTATGCAGGCTCTGCCCTCTCTGCAGTTTAGTAAGAACAGCTAAATTAGCCTGTTTAGGGCCTGGAATGCACTGTTTTGCATACTTTCCTCCCTCTGAGTTAACATTTTATCTGTATTTTGTGCTAGGTAAAGACTTTCTTTGTGTAAAATCTGAGCATTCTGGGGTTTTTTGGCATTTTAAATTTTTAAAGATTTTTTTTAAAAGAATATGGGGTCCATGTAAATCAATTATGGTTCATTAGGCAAGCATGACCAGATGTTTGAGTGATATCCGTAACGCTGCGGATGCAGGACACAGGGAGGTCGGGTGGAAATGCTGCTGAGGGCAGCGGATCGGCGGGTCCTGTTTTTAAGGCATTTCAACTGGAAGTTTTAAGGTCACACTGAGATCTGATTATTGCAGAACAATGTAGATGTAAAGCACTGGCTTCGTAGCCCTTTTTTTATTTTTTATGTTATTTTTAAGCGCTTTTGTGTTCAGCTGTTTGTTTCTGAGGTTAGACAGAGTACCAGCCCCGTGCCAGTGGGGATGTGAGTTCATCTCACCACCAGTTGTTACAGTGGAGACTTCCTGTGTGCCGAATTTGAAAATGGTGCTTGGAATCAAAATGGCAGCTGTCGTGTGTTTGTGTACATCATGAGCAGAGTGATGTAATGTATAAATGAACACTTTCTGAAAAACTAGGAACAGTAATAAACTTTTGGAAATATATACTGACGTCCCATCTATTTGTCCATGTAAGCCAAATAAAGTGCAGGAAATGCAGGAGCCCAAAGCACAACGGTGTTAATCAGAAAATCTAATTATTAGTTATTGGTGATCTTTGTCAGTATGAAACCGTAGTGTTTGTCTACTGGTTTTTATATCTGAAACCTACAGACGGACTGGAACATACTTCATAATTTTTTCCGAAAACGGGCTGGTTCCCCCTGAGTTTTCTGCACGCACAATAGGAAACTGAAGCAGAGAATTAACTTTTGCAACTATGTGCAGATGAGCAGCTCAGCTCTGCCAAGGGGACCAGAAGGACACACTCATCTGTTGGGTCGTACCAGTAAGAACTTTCCTGTGGGGTCTGGAATGTACCATTTCTGCCAAAGCTCCCTGTGCACAGATGGGTAGTCCCAAGGCTTGAATCGTCCATTCCAGTGCAGTAAGTGGGCTTCCTCCAGGAATTTCTCTGGGTAGTGGGTGTTGGGACTCCAGCCTAGAGAGTGGGGCAGGTTGGAATGGATGATTGTTGCACAGGTGTCCCTATGGACCTTAAGCCCAGTTATATGTTTATATATATACTGTATATACACACACATATATACAGAGAGAGAGAACCTTATTTGGGTTAATAGTCTAAATTATTTGCATATGCTTCCAATTTAGTTTTTTCTTGTTATACTTTTTCCTCTTGCGATATCCAGCAGAACTGAGTAAATCCCTAATGCTTTTCAGTATCTCCTCTGGATTTTCTATAACTAGGCAATGTCCCATTTTTATACTCCAGGAACCGCTTTCCCGAGAATGAGGCTCACCCAGGTGTCTGACGTGCCAGAGTGGCTGGAGAGCTGTGTATTTCCTGTAGAAGACGATCAGCATCGGCGGAGTGGCCACGCCACCCGCCATTGCACTGCTGTAGAGGTTGTCCCTGGGGGGAGAGCATGTGGTCCGCTGGTCATGCTGGCGGGTGACGGGAGAGCGCTCTCGGTGTGGATTAGCATGCAAGGTGCTCACCTGAAGTTCTGCTGCATCCATTTCTCCAGCTGCTTGGTGATCTTCTGCCTTCTCCACTCCTCGACGTCGGCCACAAAGACCCCGGGGTTGAAGGAGCAGTCGTTGGGGTTGATTCCTAAGTCTCTCACTTCCTGCTTTCTGTAGTCCAAGAAGCCCATGTATGTCGTCTGGAAAGAAACCCATAAATGTTTCCCGTGCAAAGTCTGACTTGGCAAACCACAGAATTAGGGAGGAAAATGCACTGGCAGGCTGTTAAGCGGATACGGCTCCTGTGAGACTGATCGCTGCTGGCACTTGTGTCCTATTGGATCCTCCATTGTCTCAGGCACTAGCCCCGCCCCCTCACCCTCCCACCTGCTCACGCCCACCTGCATTCCGATGCTGCGCACCATCTCGTGAGTGGATGGCAGTTCACAGTCGCTGGCGAAGGCTGCTGCGTGGCCTGGCTCCAGCCTGGTCTGGTACAAGTCCTGGATGTCACCTGTTTTGGAGTAGAAAGAACTCCAACCAAGCAATTGCACTGTATGCTCTGCTCCTAAGCAACATGTGGATGTTTAAAAAGCAGATCAGATGCATCTCTAATCCTGCCAGACACCACGACTCAGCAGGCTGCTGGTCTCCATAAATCTCAAAAAGTACTTTTGAATAAGTTACATTTTACATTTTTATTTATTTGGCAGCCATCCATCCATCCATCCATCATCTGCCGCTTGTCCGGGGTTCGGGTCGCGGGGGTAGCAGCTTCAGTAGAGGCACCCAGACCTCCCTCTCCCCAGCTAACCCCACCAGCTCCTCGGGGGGTACACCGAGGCGTTCCCAGGCCAGCCGAGAGATATAATCCCTCCAGCGAGTCCTGGGCCTGCCCCGGGGCCTCCTCCCTGTAGGACATGCACGGAAAACCTCTCCGGGTAGCCGCCCAGGAGGCATCCGCACCAGATGTCCAAACCACCTCAACTGGCTCCTTTCGACGTGAAGAAGCAGCGGTTCTACTCTGAGGCCCTCCCGGATATCCAAACTTCTCACCCTATCCCTAAGGGAGAGCCCAGACACCCTGCGGAGAAACCTCATTTCGGCCGCTTGTATTCGCGATCTCGTTCTTTCGGTCATTACCCATAACTCATGACCATAGGTGAGGGTAGGGACAAAGATGGACCAATAGATCGAGAGCTTGGCTTTTTGGCTCAGTTCTTTCTTAGCCACGACGGACCGGTTAAGCGCCTGCAGAACTGCAGACGCCGCTCCGATCCGTCTATCCAGCTCCCGATCTCGCCTACCCTCACTCGAGAACAAGACCCCGAGATACTTAAACTCCTCCACTTGAGGCAGTACGTCTTCCCCAACCCGAAGAGGGCAAACCACCCGTTTCCGGCTGAGAACCATGGTCTCGGACTTGGAGGTGCTAATCCTCATCCCTGCCGCTTCACACTCGGCTGCGAACCGCCCCAGTGCCTGCTGGAGATCCCCAGCAGATGAAGCCAGCAGGACAACATCGTCTGCAAAAAGCAGCGAGGCAATCCTGAGGTCACCAAACTGGACACCCTCGACGCCTTGGCTGCGCCTAGAAATCCTGTCCATAAATATGATAAACAGGACCGATGACAAAGGGCAGCCCTGGCGGAGCCCAACACGCACCTGGAACACGTCCGACTTATTGCCGGCAATGCGGACCAAGCTTCTGCTCCGTTCGTACAGGGACCGGATCGCCCACAACAGTGGACCCCGGACCACATACTCTCGAAGCACCCCCCACAGAGCACCTCGGGGAACCCGGTCGTAAGCCTTTTCCAAATCCACAAAACACATGTAGACTGGATAGGCAAACTCCCAGGCCCCCTCCCGTACCCTTGCAAGGGTATAAAGCTGGTCCAGCGTTCCACGACCAGGACGAAAACCGCATTGTTCCTCCTGAATCCGAGATTCGACTATCGATCTCACCCTCCTCTCCAGTACCCCGGAATAGACTTTCCCAGGGAGGCTGAGAAGTGTGATCCCCCTGTAGTTGGAACACACCCTCCGGTCCCCTTTCTTAAATAAGGGGACCACCACCCCGGTCTGCCAATCCAGCGGCACTGTCCCTGACCTCCACGCACTGTTGAGAAGGCGTGTCAGCCACGACAGCCCCACAACATCTAGAGCCTTCAGGTACTCCGGGCGGATCTCGTCCACCCCCGGGGCCCGGCCACCACGGAGTTGTTTAACCACCCTGGCCACCTCAGCCTCAGTGATGGGCAAGCCCCCCCAAGCACCCTCGGGCTCTGTGCCCTCAGATGTCTCAAAGGCAGTATGCGTAGATGTATCTGAGGCAGGGTTGAGGAGGTCCTCAAAGTATTCCTTCCACCTCCGGATGATGTCCCCAGGTGAGGTCAACAGCCCCCCCACCCCACTATAAATAGTAGGAACCAGGAGCTGCTTCCCCCTCCTGATACTCCGTATGGTTTGCCAGAACCTTTTTGAGGCCGACCGAAAGTCACTTTCCATGGCCTCACCGAACTCCTCCCACGTCCGGGTTTTTGCTTCTGCGACCGCCCGAGCCGCGTTCCGCCTGGCCCGCCGGTACCCGTCAGCTGCCTCCGGAGACCCCCGGGCTAATAATTCCCGGTAAGCCTCCTTCTTCAGCTTCACGGCCCCCCTCACCTCTGGTGTCCACCATCGGGTACGGGGGTTACCGCCACGACAGGCACCGACCACCCTGCAGCCACAGCTCCGTACGGCCGCTTCCACAATGGAGGTCCGGAACAGTGTCCATTCAGACTCAATGTCCCCTACCTCCCCCGGCATGCAGTCGGAATTCTGCCGGAGGCACGAGTTAAAGCTCCAGCGAACAGGAGCCTCTGCCAGACGTTCCCAGCAAACCCTCACTATGCGCTTGGGCCTACCAGGTCTGACCGGCTTCCTCCCCCGCCACCTGAGCCAACTCATCACCAGGTGGTGATCAGTTGACAGCTCTACCCCTCTCTTTACCCGAGTGTCCAAGACAGAGGGCCGCAGATCAGTTGATACGATTATAAAATCGATCATCGACCTGTAGCCCCGGGCATGTTCGTACCATGTCCACTTATGGACACCCTTATGCTCGAACATGGTGTTCGTTATGGACAAACCATGCATTGCACAGAAGTCCAACAACAGAACACCACTCGGATTCAGATCAGGGAGGCCGTTCCTCCCAATCACCCCCTTCCAGGTCACACTGTCATTGCCCACGTGAGCGTTGAAGTCCCCCAGCAAAACAATGGAATCCCCCCGCGGCACGCCAAATAGCATACCGCTAAGGGAATCCAAGAAGGCCGGGTACTCCGAACTGACATTCGGCGCATAAGCGCAGATGACAGTCAGAGACCTATCCCCGACCCGAAGGCGCAGGGAAACAGCCCTCTCGTTCACCGGGGTAAACTCCGGTGTTAATGCACCGAGCTGTGGGGCCACCAATAGCCCCACCCCAGCCCGGCGTCGCTCACCCGCCGCAACTCCAGAGTAAAAGAGCGTCCAGCCCCTCTCCAGGAGATTGGTTCCAGAACCCAAGCTATGCGTTGAGGTGAGCCCGACTATATCTAGTCGATACCTCTCAACCTCACGCACAAGCTCAGGCTCCTTCCCCACCAGAGAGGTGACATTCCATGTCCCGAAAGCCAGTTTTGTCAGCCGGGGATCGGACCGCCAGGGCCTCCCTTGGCCGCCACCCGATCCACAATGCACCGAACCCCTGACATTCCCCTTGTGGGTGGTGGGCCCACCTGGGGACAGTCCCGCGTGCCTCTTTCGGGCTGTGCCCGGCCGGGCCCCACGGGCCAAGGCCCGGCCACCAGGCGCTCGCCAACGGGCCCCTCCCCCAGGCCTGGCTCCAGGGTGGGGCCCCGGTGACCCTAGTCCGGGCGAGAGAAACGGGACTTTGCTTTTAAACTTTATTTGGCAGCCACTTCTATTTAATGCGACATATAATTGAGAATGCAGGGTCAGACAATCCTTGGAGCAATCAGGGGTTAAGGGTCTTGTTCAGGGGCCCAACGGTGAAATCACTCTGCTGACCGCGATTCAAGTTCTGCGCTATCTGCTCAGGCTGGGAACTGGGAGGGAGCAAAAATGGTGACTGTCTGGGACGGAGCAAAAATGTGGACTGTCCATGGGTCCCTGAGGACCGGAGTTAGAGTTAGAGAATGTGAGCTCAGTATGAGGTCTTCAGTTTGCCACCAGCAGCTTCCACAGACTGGGAGTCTCCTTACCTTGCACAATGACATCATCGTCCAAATAAATGACCCTCTTGTGCCGGTTGACGAGCAGCGGCAGGTAAAAACGCACGAAATTGAGCTGCAGAGGAAAGGAGATGGAATCAAGGTGGAGATCATGAGGAAAAATGCCATCCAGCAACCTAACCCAGGCACTTCCTGCTTTTGCGAAAACCAGCAACCCTGAATAGGGAAAAATAACCAGTATAATTCCTATACAGCTGCTGGATCAGATATTGGGCAACTGCTTGCTTCATAGCCCAGAAATGATTTTCCTGGCAGGGCGTGTTGCCCATAAAAGCGACACATTTCATGGCTAAGGAATGGACGACAGTACAGTGCAGATACAGGCAGTCCCCAGGTCAAGTAGTGTATGTGCTCCTTATTAAGACCCATTGCACTTTACCCAAACATTTACACAACAGGTTTTAAGCTGTCTAAGTTGGACACTCTTAGCCCAGCACCTTCCTGTGCACTGATATTCCCTGCCCCAAAAAGATAGCAGTTTACGTGGACTGGTACTCACTGGGTGGAGGAGTTCTGGCCGGGTAGAATCAGGTCTCACTTTTCCTTTCAGAGTCATGGGGTTGAACTCCACAATCTTATACTTGATGTCCTTCAGAGCAGAGTTTTCTATATAATCCCTGTAAATATCCAGAGGACACTGAGCACTGAGCCCTGATCGTCCTGACAGGGCTGCATGAGGTGGCACTCTTCACTTAAGGGGCTACTCTAAATGCTTACACCCAGAGTTGATGATTAATTGGTAAACTTTCATGATTCTGTTCCTGCTCTCAGGCAAATAAGTAAAGAGAAGAAACACATCTTTTTCAGTCTTTATTCATGCATTTCGTTCTTGGATATATGGCTGGGATGCCCGACGGAGAAAACCGGAGGGATCTCACGGTCACACAGTACTTCACGTGCTGCACGGCGTCCTGCAGGGTGATGATGTAGAAGAACAAGCTGGCATCCGTGTTCCTGCGCACGCTGTTGATGGTTGCCATGGTGGCGCCGACGCGCTCCTGTGCCGCGCAGATCGCCACCGGGATCACGCCCTCTACCTCCGACACCTCATCCCTGACATCCCGGGGGACCGTGGCTGGAACGGGCCCTGAACAGTGTGGGACGTACCAACACAGTTAGAGGGTATGGCCAACTACCTCAGGGCGACCTGAGGGCTGAGGATCAGCGCGGTACCTGTGTGAGACGATCGCTGCTGAGGTCTGTGCACCCTCTTGTACAGGATGGTACAGACTATCAGGGTCAGCAGTGTCAGGAGGATCCAGTTGACTGTAGAACATAGAAGAGACATGGCAGATGGAGATACAGCTAACCAACCATCCAGAATATGGCGCACATTCCAAGTCCTCCCATCTCTCTCCTTAACGACCCCCTGCCAGTCCTGCACCTAAACCCAGGAAGACTCCCGCACACCTTCAGTCTGCAAAAATCCAGCTGTTTTGGAAACCAAACCGCCATAAAATCTGGAGACGGTCTTTTACAAGCTCACTTTCCTGGCTATCTTATGGTCTGTGGTTCAGAAAATGCTAGAAAGCCCTGCTTGGAGTGAATTATGCGGTCAGAGATGCTCGCGTTCAGGTACACCCCCCCGACCCCCCGACAAAAATAAAAAATAAAAAAATCAGGCGCAAAGCGATATGCCTGGAGCGAGAATTCCAGGCAGCGGGGAGTCTGAATCTCACGAAACAATGTCTGCTTTTAGGAAAGCTGCGCTGCGCAGCCGACGGCACTTAATCAGGCTCAGGCTTATTCTTTTTATCTTCCAGCTCTTTCGATTCGCATTAAACCATTAAACTAGGAAACTACGTTTCCTGTCCTTCGCGGTCTTGTTCCTAGCTGGATTTTCCAGGTGAGTAACTGATTCTGAAATATTGATTTTCCTTGGTTGATTATCCTATCGTTTTAGAATCCTAAAAATATATATATTAACAACTCAGAAAAACTTACAATCAAAGGTATAGGTTTGGGTATGACGGTGTGGACATGCCCATACTAGTAGGAGTACCGTGAGTGTTTAGGGGGGCGGGGATCGGGGTTGTGAGCCATTGCTTACAATGTATGATAGAAAAACCTTTCATATAGTTATTAATACAAAATTTATCTCACTTACTTCTTCTCAACAGAGCCATTCTTCGTCATGTGACATCTGCAGAAATACACCAAAACACAGTTTGAATTCGTACTTAGTTTCCTTGGCATTTGAGCAAGAAGAGAAAGACAAGCGGACAAAATCATTGCCAAATGGGGGAGGCCGCGGACGAAATGCTCATTGTTAAAAGCCACTAGTAGAGAGCCCGGCTCTCTGGATCACAGCGGGAAAACAGCCTCAGTGATCTGGGAAACAGAGCTCGCCTGGCCATCAAGCCTGAAAAGGCGGCGTGAACAAAGGCCCATACACTGAAAGAGGTCAACCCACCTCCGAAGAATGTGTGCGAGACGTATGATGGTCCACGACGCGTATGAAAGGGGCGAAGAAGCTGAAATCTGCGGATTGCTCGCTCTCCGTAACATGCAAACGCGCTGCAAGCACGTAGATCGAGGGATTCTCAGAACCTCTTTCCCGATAGCATTGATAATCAGATAACTTGGGGCGATTCCAGCTATTGAAAAAAGGGGCTGAGTCAAGTTTGCCCGGTTGTTGACTTTTTTTGGAAGGAAGACTAACGGGATAAAATACTTGGGACTAAAAAAGCCCCGAGTGATCGCACCTAATGACGCCCTTGGGCATCACACTGCCCAACCCCATCAGACTGGACTCCTTGGTAAATAAGCGGTCTAAGCAGTGCCCTCATTTGGACCCGGGGAAAATAAAACTGAATAAACATGTTGTGACGTAACAATAGGAACAGCGGAGATGTAAAACATGTTCAACGTCCCATTTGGCAAGGTTAAAAATCTGGCAAGAGTGCAAGGCGTAATAGTTTTCAGCAATCTAATCTAAAAAGGAATGGAGGAAAAAACTCAAAAGATTAGCTGGATCGGCTTGGAGTAGTTTAGATATCTATAGATGCAATCATTTTGCATAGTTCTGAAATTTAGAACTAAATACAAATTATTTATTGGGCACCTCAGTCTAGACCTATACTATATATGACTGCATTTAAATATAAAATCCAGAGAAGCTGGTATGAATCGTACAGTTTCGGTTCTGTTCCTACTTGGTTTTACGGATGCAGGAAGAATGCACACACCCGACCGTACTTTCCAGAAAGTTACGCTGCACGGGGCTCTAAGCAAAGGAAAGCCCGCCAGCATAAATAATGCTGTAATGCATTTTCATCTGCCAGTGCCTATTCAACATGAAATGTCGTATTCCTGCCGATGTGAATTATCTCTTGTAGAGTCTTGTAGAGATGTCTACCTTTTTATGTTGTTTTTCTTATTCTAGTTCTCTTTCAAGATTAATTAAGAACTCTCATTAGGGATACATAAAATCAAGATAAATTCAAGTTGTGATTGAGCGATTTACGTCATACCGATCGTCTCTTTAACTTAAAGTTTCGAGGAAATTTGACTCCGTTCAGTCTAAGGCTGGAATTCCTATGATGGCAGTGGCAGCTTTTTCACCATAAATCTGCCCATCTTCCATAGATGTGAGACCCCGTACTTCGCTGCTTTATCGACAGGACTGCCTCTCATTCTGCACATGTAAACGACAGGTTTGGAGTCTGCTCCAATAACTCAACGTGCACGACAATTCTGATTTGCGAGTTATATCAAAAAAAAGCTCTTTTGCATGTTTAGAGGTCAGAATCAGAAAGTTTATCTTACCACTTTCAGTAAGGGTGACACCCTACTACTAACGCCCGTGGCTGCAGGTAAAAATGAACAGGATGGGACGGAATAAATAAAAAATGAATTGTTTCATATCACATTCCCGTCAACAAGTATTTCGCTTCAGATGAGTCTGTAAATTTTTTGAATTTGTAATTATGAATATGCACAGTCACGCAAGCTTTAAAGCCATTGGTGAAATAGGCCAACGTTTCCAAAATAGAGTAAAGTCACAGAAACACTATTATGATTATAATGATTATTATCATGATTATTTTTATGATTTCGTTGAAAGTTGACGGGGCACTTCAGTAGAATATTTTAGCACTTTAATACTATGCCATAGCCTACTCGTCTTTTGTTACACCACTGGGTAAGATCAAGGGGTGTACACGTCTCAAACAGCAAGACACGGGATACGGAAAGCTATTCCTCCACAAAAGACAAGGCTTTCTCCCAGTTATTCTGATTTTGACCGCAACTGCATTTGCCTAAATATCTCGTTCGGTTGAGAAGCGACCTGAATACAGCTTACGTGTAATTCCACATACTCCTGCGCACAGACTGATCGTTTAACGTGTCGGTTTTCATTTCTTCTCTTCTCCATTGTTCACCATTATACTTATGCCTATTTTAACATGGGATATCACTGTCCTGGCTATATCTTTCATATATATATCTTGCAAAAACAAACACTGTTCAATACAACCAGATAAAACCATCCAGCAAATGATTTGCTTGAGCTTGTTAATTTCATGTAGACTCGGAAAGTCCAGTCACCTACCAAAGCTGGTGCGTAGATAATGTTGGCAGGCGAACGTATAAGTCCTAGTCCAATATTACCGAAAAAGCTGGCTTAGTATCCATAAGAATCACCGTGCTGATCAAAAACAATGAAAGTCTGCGACATTTACAGCAGCTGGCCAGCTGTTGCAGGAAGTCCTCTCCAGATGTGCAGGTCTCAGCGCTGCCCCAGGACTCTCGGATGGGCGCAGCTCCGTTAGACAGAGCGACGAAGTGTCCTTACACCGCCAGCGATTTGCATGGCGAAAACCGTTGCATGTGGCTCATATTTGTATAATCTGTCTACGAAATTTTGTGTAATTTACATAAATGGCGCATAAAAACGTAATTAACTTGTAATAATTGATCGATTGAGAATGAGTGGATCAGATGTCCATGCCTGAGAAGTAATCATGTGGATAAATAATACATTTATCATGATGATTTGGTTAAAATAGGTAGATTGCCGTTGTCTGACCGTTTACTTTCACTCATAATGAAATGGTAAAGGGGTGTGGGCAGTAACCACAAGCAACTTCTGTAGCCTGAGATATATGTAAACAGCACTGCGTTTCCATTGCATTATATTGGCTGGCCAGTTCTACAAAATCAAATGCAACTGTACTTCCACGACGTTCAGTGAACGTGTTTCGTGCCACCGCGCGTGCGGTGGGTCCTGTTTCGTGTGACAGATTAAACAGCTTGCTTATGTTTCATCGAGGCACATGTTCCGATGGCCCGGAAATGACGATAAAACCAAAACCGTCACCCAGTCATCAGTGTATATTGTCACAAATACGGATCAGCTGCAGTTTACGATGCAGGTTATTGTCCTCCTAACAGTGCAGACAGTATGAATGGATCGAGAAGGCGGTCCCCCCGGTGACGAATGCACAATTGCAATATGGGAAGGGGGCGGATCCAGCACCAAATGTCTACCCTGGACGGCCACGGATTTCACCCCTGCAAATAGGGTTGAAACGGGACCATGGGTACCGAAGGACCGCTTTGGAAAAAAGTTCAGTCTTTCACCGGGCCGGTTCCGCGATCCAGGCATGGGCATAGGGCCGTGGCCATCCGGGAGCTGATCATCATCTTCGGGGGAGGGAACGAAGGGATCGCCGAGGAGCTGCATGTTTACAACACCGGTAGCTGCATCGGAGGGAAAGGGGGGTCGCAAGTAATTTGAATCAAAGCGGGGATGAGACTGGTGCTTTAAAAAAAGTTTTCAGCCAAACATGTCGGCCGTATTTTAGCTAGCAGTCGAACTCCCGATGTTTTGCCAACTGGCCTCGGTCGTGTGCAGAACAAAGCTTTGAGGCTGGATGCCTAAATGACAGAGCTGCTAGCGAGGCTATAACGCACACACAGGCTAGCGATAGCAGGTTAGTTATTGTTTGCAGGATGCACATAGTGGCTACGTGTGTGGCTTAAATATTTTAATGCAACTTAATAAGATACATTTGGATGGCTTCCGGAATTTCAGAATTCAATAAGGCTAAAGTCGAAAATGTTTCCACTCTTTGCAGTTATTGTGTAAAGTCTGGAACTAAAGGAATACTGTGGTTACCCTCGCTAGAGAAGCGACGATTTATCTTCCGAAACAACAAAGTAAATTGTTGCAGATACACTGTTGAAACTAACGGTTGCGTTACTTTGTAGCGCTTTCCGTGACGTTTATTGGTAGTTTCGTGCTTTCAGTTGCGAGGAGTTTTTACCACGTCCGCGTAAATCTTAATAAGACGATGGTGGTTCTTACTCGGCAGGGTGGTCGCGATCCTGCAGGCGTGCTGAATGTTCATTTTCACCTGTCCCACTTGTTTTAAGTATCGCAATAATGGCATGTGATTTTATTTAGGAAATAAATATTGTGCAAAAATTAGCAATTGAATCATATGTGAATTCGCGTGTTAATTCCGTATGGCATATTTTTAAAGGGATTACCTAAAATATTTCATTTTGTGCAGAGCGTGGCTTTGAATTTAATTTGAAAGCAAGTGTGCAGTCGCTGACTTCACTCCCCATTAGAGAAAGGCGAAAAGCCGTTGTACAGGAAGACCGTAAATTACTGTTCTGACGGCGGCCTCTCCGTGGGGACTCCCAGTGTCCAGACATTGGTTCCTGCCGGCGGTGCGAGGGGACATCCCTCCGGGCTGCGCCGCCCATGGCTTCGCGTGTGAGGGGCATCGGGTGCTGGTCTTCGGCGGGATGCTCGAGTATGGAAAGTACAGTAACAGCCTCTACGAGCTGCAGGTGAGCCGTTTCTAATAAGGCTGGAGACCAGTGCCCACTCGTTAGTTTTTATACATGAAGTTTTACATTCCTAAGTTGTACTTTGGGGTAAAGTTTTGGATTTTTTATGTTAAAAAATAATGAAAAATTGGCTTGTTTTTAATTGATGTAATTGGTTTAAGATTTACAGTTGTGTGCTATTTTAAAACACAGAGGTGAATATTGCAGATCCAGAAATTAAAAATTCAGACTAAGATTTTGTTTGAACCAATCAGTTGAGCATAAAGAGTCACAGACACATCTGGCTTCTTGAAACCAAATATTGGCCTGGATTTTCATTCTCTGGACCTGAAATGTGTAAAAAAAAAAGAAAAAAAAGCCAGAGAACATCTCGAATCCTCACCGTCTGCTGGTACAGGCCAGCCGGTGGCTGTGGAAGAAGCTGAAGGCCAGGCCCCCCAGGAACGGAGCACCCCCATGCCCCCGCATCGGACACAGCTTCACCCTGATAGGGAACAAGTGCTACCTGTTTGGGGGTCTGGCTAATGACAGCGATGACCCCAACAGCAATGTCCCCAGGTAGGAGCCCATGGGCCACAGCAAACAGCTTCCAAAGCTCCAGCTCACCCATAAATAACAAACAAACACCCAAAGCATTGTTCCCTTTCTCCTTTAGGTACCTGGGTGACTTCTATGAGCTGGAGCTCCAAGCCTCGTCTGGGGTGAAGGGCTGGAACGTGCCGGAAACAAAGGGTGGGGGGCCCTCGGCCCGGGAGTCCCACACTGCCGTGGCCCACTGCAGCAAGAGCAGCTACTCGCCCAAACTCTACGTCTTCGGGGGGATGAGCGGACAGCGGCTGGGCGACCTCTGGCAGCTGGACATCGGTAAGGTCCCCCTGCTGGTCGTCACGGTGCTCTGTCAGCTGTCAGTCTACACCAGGGGTCCTCAGTTGGCGCACTGCAGTCCACATCCAGACCGAAAGACAGTTTAATCTGGTTTTGTGTTGTTGGCTGATAGAATTTGGACCTCAAGGAAAAAAACAGAGTGCCCCTGGTCTAGGTGATGGTAACTGCACACAGCTCAATAGGAGGTGCTTTCACATTCTTGAGTAGCTTACATAGCTTCCAGATAGCTGTGTTTTCCCTTCAGAAGGGTATGTATTTACAAGACCTATTCAATGACCAGTTTAGCAGAACAGATTCCCCTTTTTAGATTAAATGCTATGACGTACTGGTGCTGAACTCAGTTACTTAACCAAATTCAACGAAATGGACAAAAGTTGTGGAGAGGATGTGCTGGTTACTCCAGCCTTTGGCAGAATCATCCCAGAGAATTGTGTTTCTCCCAGAAACCATGACCTGGTCAACCCCTGAAACCAAAGGTCCGCCTCCTTTTCCCAGAAGCCTTCACTCTGCCAACGTCATTGGAAACAAGTAAATAAACCGTCATCCGTCCTCATGGAGTTGGAATGTAGAAGTCTTAACGTTAGGTAGCAGGACTTGTCACCTGAAGTTCACCAACGTCATCCTCTGCTCTGGCCAGGATGTACATCTTCGGGGGCTGGGTTCCCGTGTTGAGGACTGATGACAAGCCAAATGCTCTGGGAGAGGAGTGGATTTGCACCAGCTCCCTGTCTGTGCTAAACTTTGGTCAGTGTCCCCTCAAACCTCTCCCATAACGTCATGACATCATCAATGTATTTTGAAATCCATGCATCTCATTTTCTGTCAGTGTTGTTGGTAAATAAATTTGATGCTTAGGTTTAATATTTAAATATCATGATTAATGATAATCAAGTTTAGAATTGACTTGCAGCTGTTTCAGATTGGTTGGGACTTACTGGCTGTGATTGGGTATCGTGAGCTGTCAGTCAAAAAAAAAAGCAGTCTCCTCAATCTGTTTTCCCGCCCCTTTCCTGTTGGCAGACACCATGACGTGGACGAGTTTGGGGCCTCCAGAGCCAGAGGCTGAAGGGTCGTCCAGCGGCCCGAGGGCCAGAGCTGGTCACTGTGCCACCACCATTGGCTCCCGCCTTTACATCTGGAGCGGCCGTGACGGATACAGGAAGAGCTGGAATTACCAGGTGTGCTGCAAAGATCTGTGGTATCTGGAGACAGGTGAGAGTCCCTTAAAGATCATCTGCTGTGGGTCAAAGATGGTTACTTAAAGTAGTTACTTACAGTTACTAATTATTTCATTCAAAAATAATTCAATTACTTTATCAATTACTGCATATAAAACGAATTAGTTACTAGGGAAAATAACTTTTGTGTTACTATGGTTATCTTAGTAATACTACCCAGATAGCACACACACGCCACTGGGATGTTGGTTTAAGATCAGAACGTAATTAAATGATCCCATTCCATTTGGAGATAGTATGCTTATGTAGGGAGTAAACAGGATAAATGTACCCTATAGTACACAAATATTAGCATACAAATTGACATGGTGCTGCTGTTGAAATGCATGGCACAGATATTCAGTAGCGATGTCTAAGCGTCATCGTGCCAATGAGCAAATGACTTCATAGAGATGCTTTGACTTTCAAGCGGCACGGAGACATTGTCCCCATGCATGTGTGCTGCTGATGAGACGCAATGCGAGACGATACGGCTGTCAGATTTAATCTATCACTGTACCTATAATGTCACCCATTCATTGCGGCACCGTAAGGTCGCATGACATTAGATCACAAGCAGGAAATTAGGGCAATAGGTTGCATTTGTGCATTAATAATTTCACGCAAGAGAGAAGTATCGAGTAATGAGCCTATTTAAATTTCAGTACTTTTAATTACGTTATTGACTTTGAAAAGGCAGTTAGTTGCATTAATCGTTATTGCCAAAATTAGTAGAATTACATTAACGCGTTATTACCAGCACTGATCATAGATTAATGAGGCCTGGCTTGAATTCCTAGTTAATATCTTGTGTGTAATATGTGATGGAGGGGTGTTTTTAAGACTGTAATGTTTTTGGGTAGAAAATGGTTAGTATCTCGGCTGCTGTGCCAAGAGGTTCATAACAATACGGGTAAGTAACCACAGGAATTACTCTCTTTGTTTTCCTCTTGGCGTGAAGAGAGACCCTGTACTGCAGCCCCCGTCATGCTGGTTAAGGCCACCATCAGCATGCTCCATGTGGCATGGCGCCCCCTACCTGCCACCGAGAGCTACCTGCTGCAGATTCAGCCTGTCACTCCCTCCCAGCCGTTGCCTCGAGGTTCTGCCTCATCGCCTTTGGGTCAGCAGTCGGGTCGTATCCCAGGGGTGGGGGCAGACCCTAATACAGGTAAGGTCTGCACTGGTGGCAGTATGTAGTCTGTAAAGGTGCTGAACATTGCATAAGTTCTCAAAGTTGAAATAGATGGAGTTACTTCTTCGTTAATTACTTATAGGTTGCTTGACAGTTTCTTGTTTTTCTACCAGAGAAGCTACGGTGGACTTTCAGCTTTAACCTTTTCTATTTCTCAGGAGCTCCGCTTTCCCAGGGTCTTACAGAAGTACATGGGATATCTCATCAAGGGGGGAACGTCGCCCCCTGTGGCCAGGTCAGGAAATGGCAGGTTTTTTTATGCATATACCAGGCTCAGGTTAATCTCAGCCCAGCTGGTTTGACCTTCTCCATCCTAATGAGGCCTCCTGCATTGCTACTCTAGGGACCCTCGTCCGGCAGATCTGAGGAGGTATTCATGGGAGCGCTGAATTGCAGTGAGAAGCCCTCGAACCATGAGCCGATGGACACTTCAGAAAACAGCTTTCTTCAAGGGACAGGTATATCCAGCATGCAGTGTTCATTCAATAAACCGCCTCCGTTCATTGGCTTAGAGATGATATGTGGTCATACAACAACTTCCCTAAGAGGAGAAGAACATTGGTTATTATGGGTATGTACCTGTCCAATGAAAATACAGGATGTCTAAGGATCTTTGTGGTGTATTTGTGGCACAGCTTGATCTTTGGCCCCTCCCTCCTTTGTCTACAGTGTCAGTTACAAAGGAAAACA
Organism: Paramormyrops kingsleyae; assembly: GCF_048594095.1. Taxonomy (NCBI): domain Eukaryota; kingdom Metazoa; phylum Chordata; class Actinopteri; order Osteoglossiformes; family Mormyridae; genus Paramormyrops; species Paramormyrops kingsleyae. The sequence goes on from NC_132799.1 coordinate 27,937,244, forward strand.
GTTTGGGCCACATTATTGTCAATCCGGTTTCCATGGATACAGAGGATGGAGCTCAAGGTATCATGACACTGGGTCCTGAAGAAAATTCATCCAGTTGAAGTTTATGATGGAGGGAACTTCAAAGGGTGGGTGGGGCTTCACAGCATAATCCGGATTTAAACCATGGAATTACATGGTGGTGTTTTTGTATATTGTTTTTAGATCGAGGTCACTGTGTGCCAAATGCTACACCAGGAACCACAGTTTCTACATCCAAGACCCAAGCAGGCCTGGTATGGAACAATAAAGCTAATCGGTGTACATTTGCATAACCCTCCTCAGTGCTATTTTGTGGATGTAATGTTTGCCGGTCATCCTTCTCTTCAGGTGGCAGCGCCGGGCGGTAACCCGTGTGACTCCACGTGGTACGACGTGGGGCTGTTTAAAACCCTGTTCTCTGAAGTCACCCACTACAGCCTCCCGAGTGAGAACGGGCCGGCCGTGGCGGGGAAGACGCCCGATTCTCAGGACCCCGAGTGCAGGGCGAGGCGGGAGCTGGCCCCTGGGGTCCTTTACAGGTTCAGGGTGGCGGGGGTCAACTCCTGCGGACAGGGGGACTTCAGTCCCCTAGTGGAATTCAAAACTTGCCAACCTGGCTTTCCTGGAGCGCCCTCTGCTGTCAAAATCACAAAGGTATAGCTACTGTATAATTTCTGTCTTTTTTGATGTCGGATTTCTTTACCTATTTCACACAAACATTAAAAGATGGGTTTCCATAATAATAATGGAAACCATTTTCCAATTTTTTCCCCCAATCTTCCATTCTAGGCAACTGATTCCGTGCATATCACCTGGGAGCCGCCTACTTCCCCATCTGGAAAAATCCTGGAATACTCCATGTACCTGGCAGTCCGGAAGTCCCGCTCGAACAGCACCACTGTGCCGCTAGACTTCATCCGGATATATCGGGGCATCAAGACTGCTTGCAACGTCACCCAGACGCACCTGAGCAATGCCTACATCGACTGCTCGGGCCGTCCTGCCATTGTCCTCCGCATCGCCGCCAAGAACGAGCAGGGCTACGGTCCTGCCACACAGATCCGGTGGCTGCAGGGTACAGACTGCCCACTGCTTTCACCGCGTGCCACTGGGCGTAGGTAGGCTCCCGACTGAATATTTCAGGACAGCGCCCCCTGCTGGGGAAGTCAGACTCCGAGCCCCATGCTGTCTCTGCCTGTGCAGAGATTACAAGGTGGTGGCTGAAGGAAGGAGATGGAGCCAAGACAAGAATCCCAGCCCATAATCGGAAAGAAGCAGATATATAGGGGCTCAAGCAGCGTTTGCTGTAGGATCCCTGTTGTTTTTATGTTTGAATTTACCTCTCAGTAATAGCGCCCCGCGATTAATGCTCACCGGAACATTCTAAGTGATCATGAGTTTAATTTGTCAGGTTTTTTAATTTTGTCATTGGATGCCGACTAATTTTGCATTCAAATACAAGCAGACGGCGTAACAATGCGAAGCCAGTGAGATACGGGAAGCAGAAAGTTGGAAATGCGTTGAGTCTGTAAGCTGTGTGCTTTGGAGAGGATGAAAGCGCGATCATTTTCCCGTTTATCCTCGTCTAAACAAGCCGCAGCATCACGTACATCCACTTCGGCATGCAGTTGCAATGTTTATTTCTGGTTTTGAACTCTACCTTAAAAGAAAACTTGCCAAATCGTGGGCCGTATTGCTAGGTTTTTGCAACAAGTTTTTAAATACTGTTTTTATATGTTGCGTGTACGAACACGATCGGTGGCGTTAATCGTCTGTCACCTGTATTTTAATTTAATTTCCTTTCAGCAGAGCTTGTGCTTGTCAGAATGATAGACTGGTTGTCCTCTTCCATTTCACCACTGACCAGCGTTGCCCTTCTCGCATAAGGTTTACCACCCCTGCACGTTACACTACTACAACCCGCTGGATTTTTTATTTTCCCGATAATAGAGTAACCCTGTGTTAAATGGAGAAGAAGTGGCATGTGATTGGTGAACCAATTGCTCCGTTATGTGTGCTTTTAAATTTTTTTGTGCCTTATCGTGCAGCGGGATTGTTTGCTGGGTAACCTGCACGGTGCACTTATCGTATGAGAGTCACTGGATTATATGCAGTGTTACGATTTGAGCACCGGTGGATGCAAGGTTGTTAGGTTGTGCCATGAATTGTTCTAGCCTAGAACCTCTTATTCCTGCGTGCGGTCAATCAAGGGGATATATTCCTGTGGGGGGCGCTGTTCACTTTTCAGCGGTTCTCTATCGTATTTAGTTGTACGTACGTGCAATAAGAGATTTCAGTCAAATTCCGTTTATAAATTTAGCTTTGGTTATTTACTCTGAGCAGGTAGAAGTAGACCTACTATTTTGCTATATGTGCCAGTTATGTTTTCGTTAAGCATGGAGGTTGATCGTATGGGGGGGGGGGGGGGACGTGCAGTTTAAGTTTTAAAGAAGGGCTGCGGTTTGTGCAGTTTTAATCATTCGTATTTATCAGGCACCTTAATTGTTAGTGTAGTCGTGCGGACGTTTACTTTTGCCAAGAGACTGGAGACTTTTATTAGAATCTGTGTATTTCCGTATTACTGAGAACGCGCATGTAAACACAGCATTAAAGGTTTAAAAGGCTTGTTTTGTTGGTCGATTGAGGTTTCCGTGTGGAAGGGGTAGCCCTGACCGCCATTCTCTTGCGGTTGGATGGTACTCCTAGGCTGTTTTAACCCCTCGCCGATCCGTTATCTGTGAACTTACAACGGGGATGCCAGTTTCATTTATTATCAATTGATTTCCACATAATGAAACCAGATGGGCTTAATGACAGGTGTCCTGCCATGTTTCTATTCCCCTGAAGCTGATTATTTGTTGTCAGTGGTTATCTGAGGTTACAGGATGTTTGAAATCTGCGGTAGTTCCATGGAGGCTGGATGAAGCCACAGAGACGCTTCTCCTAGCCGAAGGCTGCATGTGACAAGCCACAATTTAAACTTCCCCTTCCGTCCCGTGGCTCCGATCAGACGGTGCTTCCCCCTTAGTTCGTTACTTTAAGTTTCTCAAACGTCGGGGTAGCTGTATAGTCACTCGGTGAACGTGTGTGTATGTACTCCGTTAATTTTAGGCGGTGGATCTGCGCTGTTTAAACCCCGATGTCACAGTGAACTAAGTGGTGTTGAAGACAATGTCATCATCCATAAGTGAATTCAAAACGATGCAGGTATAGTTTTCTTTCAGGATTGCTGCCATCCACCGACGCTGCGTATTAACTATTTTGCGCAAAGAAAGAAAAAAATAATGTAAAACAGGACACGACCTGAATCTGGCTCTTGCCAGCGCAAGTAACGTATCAATATTTGATCACGAAAAACAATAAATTTGATAAAGCCTCATGCCTTGTTTCATGTCACTTTTGTACTCTTGAAATTAACAACTTATGGAGCAAACTGACTTCAGATCCATCCCCCCCCCCAATCCCCAGCAGGCATTTTTTTGTGAACAGATGTGAAATTCCAGTCTGGATCTTCTAGACAGTAGATACTCGGGTGTGATGGCTGTGACAATGTCATCATGCAGGAAGATTTGGTGTCACTGTTACCCGAAACCTTACTATAAGCCAAAAACACAGCAGTGAGATTGAGGTGTCTCAGAATTTATTAAACCACACTGTATATTCACTCAAATTACAAAAATTCTGTATCAAATTAAGAGCACTCACCCCCTCGCTATTCATCTAGAGAGGAAATGCTTTTTTTCTTTTTAAACATAAACAGGGACATGTAATCCCCCCCACCCTTCCTTCATCACACCCCTGCAATCCCAACACCACATCCTAAACTTGGATAAAACTCCAAACCAGCAACGTAGAAAACAGAGCAATGGAAATAGTCAAACTAAGTACTCGATTATCAAAAAAAAAAAAACCACTACTGACCTGCCAACTGACTTTTAGTCCCAGTTTGAAGGCAACTCACACTTACTATTTTGTGAAAGGACTGAAATTTACAGGCTTCTACCAACCCGTATAAAAGTGCCCCCCTCCCCCCCTCCTCAAGTGATGCCTGAATTGACCGCCCAGGATCCAGCTGCTGCCTCGTCTCCCGGGATGGATCTCGGCGCTCGTGAGGACGAGTCACATCTCGTCACGAAAACTGGATCTGCTGCACTCCCGGGATCTGGGCAAGAAGTAAAAAAGAGGCCGTTGGCTTGTTCACTGTGATCCAATGGCTGAGAGGTGAATGGAAGGTTCTGGAAACCCTCCACCACAGCCGAACAAGACCGTACCCCTCCTGACCCCAGGATCGCTTGTATAGCGTCTCACCTGCTGATATGATGTGGTGTAGACCATCACGTTCTGAGTTTGTCCATCAGTTGTTATGAGTCCTGCAGGCAGCTGGTTTGCTGGAATTGAAGGCCTCGCTTTACAATGGGAATTTTTAAGCAACAAGGACCTCACCCCCCGGCATTCAGACAAGACGGATTTACACGGGCAGGTGTCCACTCACCAAAGCTGTCGTCTGCGAGCTCCTCTCCAATGCCCTCTGACACCGGCCCGGCCGCAATCCCCTTCTCCCCCTTCATCGCCTGGACAACAGCCAGAGTGGAACATCCTCAAATGAATCTCAAATTCCAGATTAAAGAATGAACCAAAAGAAAACTGGAAGGGGGGGGATTCTTTTGGAGAAAGTAGATTCCCAAGTCAACAAAAGTGTACAAGATCTCTACAGCGGTGTTTCCCAATCCAGTCCATGGGGACCCACAGACAGTCCACGTTTTTGCTCCCTCCCAGACAGTCGACATTTTTGCTTCCTCCCAGCTCCCTGCCAGACAGTCCACATTTGGGGGCTAAAACATACTGTCTTGCTGGTCCTCAAGGCCCGGATTGGGAAACACTGATCTACAGCTATGGGCGTAAGCATGGGCTTTATATCTATTCAAGATTTTCTTGTCACACAAAAGTTAAACACCTTCCCCCTCTGATCGAATCTAAAAAGCAAGTAAAATCTAGGGTAAGAGGAGTAAACCCAGTTTGCTGTGATCAGAGGACGAGGAGGAGCGAGGACTCTGCACACCTCTCTGAACTTCTGCAGGTAGAGCTTCAGTGGCTCCACATACATGTCGAAGCCCAGAGTGGACATGGCAAACAGGATGTCCTCCCCGTTGATGGTCTTCCTCTTCTCCTGGTGGCAGCGCTCGCTGGCCTCTGAGGTGATGAAGCTGATGAACTCGCTCACGCACTCCTGCACGCACTCCTTCGCATCCTTTGCGATCTGGGGAGAAACGTGGTGGGGATGCAGTGGAAGCAGGAAGAGCGGCAGTGATGAACCCATCCATGTGATCAAAAGGTCACCAAATCAAGACGTTCGAGGACGTTTCTGGAATTCTTCGGGGAAACACCGGCAGATCAAACTTAGTTTAAATCCTGTATTATTATTGCTTATTTAGGAGTTAACATGGGGCAGCTGTCGGGAATGGAGATAGACGGACATCTACAAACGTTTCTCCATAGTGGAGGTTTGAGGGACAACTGCAGGCCTTATTTTCTACTTTCCCTAGCAGAAACAGCAGTGGACTAGGAATTCCTAGCATTTGAGTAATAAGCAGCACCTTCTATGAGGAAGCCAAGCTGGGTAAGTGAATCCAACGGGCCAGTTAACTTTGGAACGTGGTATCAATGTTCTGATCTGAGGGTGTAGCGCCCTCTTGTGGCTTTCCCAAAGCAAGCAAGGGGAAGATGGGGAAATAGCTTACTTAAGTCCAAGACAAGTCAGGAACAGGCTGCCGCAGGTCACATACGCAACACTTAACACGAGCTCCGGAAGGGGTACCTTTCCACTTGGGGGGACGGCGTTCTTCATGATGCGGGCCACGTTGGCGATGGGCAGGTAGATATCCTGTTCGCGCAGGTTATCCTTGCTGCCATTGCCATCCTCGTGATCATTCATCCCTTCTTCTCCATCATCTTCAGGGCGCATGCAAAAGATGTGAGAAATTGCCACACAGAATCTAAACGGCCCGTTACTTTAATACTGTGGGCAAAACATTCAGTAGTTTCTGCTCAGCACCAATATATCTTACAGCTGCCCTGCATTATATTCAGATTTTTCCAGTACATTCAAATAAACTGAAAACATGCTCTAAATAAGGATTCGTTTTCATACACCATGACAACAGATCAGCTTATATCCGCTGGCCCCCGTGGCATCAGAGTGATCCCCTTTCCCTTCAAAGACAAAGCAGCTGGTTACGAGATGAATAACCCGGTAATAATCCTTACCATCCGGGGACTGCAGCACGAAGTGGCTCGACTGCATGTATTCTCCAGTGATGCCCAACTGGGAGGCGTCCGTGGTCGAACTATCTCCGTCCATCTGCGGAAACAGCATTTCGGCGCTCGGTGACTACCCTTTATCAGTCAAGAAAAACACCACCCAGCACCTCGTCCCGAGTCGCTTAAAGTTTTGCCCGCGGCGGGTTAACGCCGTGCAAACGCTTTCGGTGCTGATGGAAGTAAAGGATAGTCGGACGTGTGCTTATGGGCGATGCTATGGATGAGTGCAGCAGGGTCCTTGCATGCACAGGGCGCCCGTATCTCCTGCACCGCCTTTGTTCCCACGCCGCCCTGCAGGGATCGTGCGACGTAGCGCGTAAACAGATACATTAAACGAGGGCGCCGACTGCAAGCTTATTTCCAGTAACCCGGCTTACATTTCGCCCATTGTGCCTTGTTTTTTTTTTTTTTTTTTTTTTAAAGATTTAAAACATTAGATGCATTTTAAAAATCCGATGATTCAGCCAATTATACGCAATTGTCACAAGCTAGCTAAAATAGCAGCTACCTGAAACTGTTAGGAAGGTCGGGGGTATAAAAAAAATAAAGCGAGCTTTAACCGTGAGACATTTTAAGTGGTTTAACGTCAATTTCGCACCCTTAGCTGACCACCAAGCCCGGAAAATGGGCTATACGTTTACAAGATCCCCCAAACGGGGAGAACACATCCAGACATAGACACAGTGAGCACGGGATCATTAAAAACGGACTCACATTTCAACCAGTCGCCCTTTCGGTCAAACAGAAGCGTATAAAATAACCGTGCATCCGTGTTAGCCGTCCATGTGCAAAACAGTCGCTATTGCTCGGCGCCAGATGAAGATCTGGCAATGAAATGCCCGTGCATCAAGCCCGGGCCTGCTGTGTGTCGCCAAAACCCGGACTGACACCATGGCGTCACGCAGAAACTTTGTTAATTCCGATCTCCCCTCAATACTTCCTCCCGCTAATGTCTGATTCACACCGACAACAAATAAAAAAGACAGTCGGAGACGGACATTTCCATTCGAGCTAACGAGAAATCGGTTAGCAATCATTGGCCGGAGAAAGACACAAACCTGCAATGCAGCCCTGGTTGGTTACCTTCTCCAAACGGCCGTTTGGTTGGACGGAAAATGGCTGCGAAAGAACCAGTCCCAGCGCGGAGCCGCGCGTCTTAGCGCCCGCACCCCTCCGGCCGCCAGGGGCCGCTGTCCCGCCACAGTCTCGCCTTTTGCCCACAGCAGCGCCTTTGTTACAGCCTGTGATTTGACTGTGGTAAAGAGCACAGATGGAAACGTGGTTCTTTGAAGTGAATAGATTCGTTTCATTTCGTTCAGAATCGTGAAATAGTTCGTTTAGTAGTATGTATATCTCCGAGGGTAGGGTACATATTAAGTATTATATATGTAATTGATATTATAAATGTTTATTATTTGTTATGTATATTTTATTGTATATTAGGTTCAATGTTGATTACGTTGTACAGCATATACTAACCTTTTCAGACCTCTGTGTATCAGTACATCAGAAGATGGTGAAATACAAGCCATCTCAGTGCTGAACATCATCTAGTTCATTGACCTCTTACGTGAACGAACTAAACGATGAATAACCCATTACGATGGTAACAAACTGAACGTCAGTGCTGTGACCAGGCCTGTAGCCAGAGATGTATTTCGAGGGGCTTTCAAGCTCGTTATTTTACTATATGGCGACGTGCCTGGCTGTGATTGAGAATTTCTTTTGTTTAAAAGATTCATTCAATAAGCACGTGTAGGACATGGCCCAATATCTAGTTTAAGGGACACACATTTTCAGTTTGGATTTCTCTTGAGTACACAATTTATTTCCTTAAGGGAAGTTTAACGTTTGTATACAGTATAATTCCTTTATTGTACTCCTGCCTTTGCGAACATTGTATCTCTAAAAATATTTTTAACTCGGGGACAGGATACTTTTATTCTGTTATGTATTTTTACCTTTATCATACATCCTCGCTTCTTCACTGTGTTTTTTTTTATATACAATGTAACGTGTCCTCTTTTCAGTGCCCCATTCTTGCCTATATCCTTGTTATATGTTTGTTTTGTTTAAATTGCTGGCTTTTTTTATCCAAATAAGCTTATTTGGCTTATTATAAAGCAAATAAGCTTTAACCAGTCCATTTATTCGTGAAAGCCAATGTAATTGACCTTCATGCTACTTGCTGCCATGTAAACTTATTTGATCACTGACTGATATACACCGATGTCCCCCCCCCGCCGCCCCCCATGTGAAGCACTGTGCATGGGGCCCTGCTATATAGACCTAAGTGGCCGTGGATTGAACTTGTTGGTCCAATGTATCCGATAGGTGCTCAGCACATGTATGGGCGTCCTTAGGGCCCATCACCTGAGTATTTTAGCCCAAGTGCCAATCTTCCTTCAGAAAAAACAGAATGTCAAGCACCAGGTAAATCTGACTTAACTCCTAATCTTTTCAATAGCTAGAAACTCCCCTGCCTGGTTGTCCACATGATGCAACAGAAAACAGGATTCATCAGATCAGGAGACCGTCTTCCATTGCTCCAAGGTCTAGTTCCAACCTTGTCCATTGTAGGTGCTATCGACGGCAAACAGGCCAGCATGGGCACACTGACTGACCTGTGGCTATGTAGCCCCATACGCAACAGGGCTCGATGCCTTGTATGTCGCAACACATTACTCCTCTAATCATCAAAACTATCTGCTATTTGTGTCACAGTAGCCCTTCTGTTGGTTTGTAACACAGAACATCCTGCATTGATGAGTCCTGACCACTCAACACCCAGGCAGTAGTTTGTGGCCCACCTCGGACCACTCACGGTAGGTACCCACCATGGCTGACCGTGAGCCCCCCACAAGCCATGCCATCTCAGTGATGCTCTGACCCAGTCATCTGGCCATGATGATTTGGTTCTTGCCAAGGTCACTCAGAGCTTTACCCCCTGCCCATTCCTTCTGCATTCAGCATGTTGAATATGAGTACTGAATGTTAGCTTGTCATTTAATATATCCCAAACCTTGATGTGCACTGTTTTTACTAGGTAGTCAAAGTTAATCGCTTCCTTTTGTCTGGAGGTCAATTTGATTTGATTCATAAACATATGTAGATTCCTATCACCCTTTATGTGGAATATGACAGTGTTACTTGAGGCTGTTCCTTGGGAGATTATTCTTACAGCCTTTTAAAAAATCCTCAAAACTATATAAAATTACAAAAGGAGTTGAATATGCCAGAAATAATTTGTGCGCTGTATACTGTATATTGTAGTTAAGGTATGCGCCAGTCAAATGGCTATCTGAGTCTACCACTAGATGTCGCCAATTCACCTCGGTGAAGGAGGACTTGTCCCTTTTTCGCTCATTATGTAGTGGTTGCAATTACGGTACACTGGTATACGTACTGATTCTGGATCAGTCGGCGATGTGCATGAAATGGGGTAGATATTAAGGTTGAATAACCTATTCAGACAACGGCTTGGTACCTGTATGGATAAAAGAAAGGTTGTACCAACGCTTACAGCTGAAATTTTCCACTTGCAAGCATATCATTTGTGGATACGAGTACTTTGACGTAAATCTAACCTTACCTACATTGATTATTTTTCTATTTTGTAACGGACTTCGTCAAAAGTCCCAAACTGAGTTGTGAAGGATTTTTAATATTGTAAATTGAAACGATTTGTGCCAGAACATGTGCCAAAAATAGCTGCGGAATGGGAAATTCGGTTCGCAAGGGCATTGCGGTATTTGTGGACCAGAGCCGAATCAAAAGCGTGCAGAACTCCGCACTAGGTGGGTGATCAGGTTACCTGAAATGTAGAATTGACAGTGGGGCGGGTTAACTTTTAAATGGGAGCTTGATACGATTTAATTTGTGCATAGTCGTGCATGAAATGCTTGTTACTTGCAAAATTTCCGGAATTATACAAATGTATGCTTTAAAGTTTCAGAATATTCGTTTTCTAAATGTTTGTCTTTGTAATGTACTGTATGCATTAGAAAGTTTATAAAGTAACTTTTAGGCCCATGTTAGTATAGTATTCGATATGTAAAATGTATTACATATTATAATATAGCCTATCTGTAAGAAGATATAACATGTAGCCTAAGCAAAGTTTTAATTACATTGCTTAATAACCGTCATTTATAATTCTTAGATGGAAAGCCTTAATACAAATGCAGCATTGTTAGAGAACACTCTAACGAAAATATATATGCTGCTGTATGTGAGCTAGCTGGTAAACATTTAATCAGATAATCTTACTTCGGGTTAAATTTTGTTGAGGAAGGTGTACCTTGACGTATGACAGGTGTTTTTACGCAGTTGGCATCACTTGTCACATACTTAAGCCAGATACCATAAAAACTAAAATGCGACGCCGCATTGAAACAGTTGACTTTACACTAATATAGTCTCTGTAAATATAACCTAATACCTCGCCTAGGTATGTTCTCAAATTGGGCTGTCAGTCAGTCATTACAGACGCGCATCTAATATCACTACCATGGATGCTTAATTTTAAAAGGCTTTTAAAGAATGGGAAGAATTACCAAGCCAAAAATCACACTATTTTTCAGAAAAGAAATCCCTTAATCCGTTAATAAATTAGCGGCAGACTCTCGACTGCAGCGCAGCGGGCCTCGCTACCCCTGCCCGTGCATCGTTGCAGGTGCGGAGGGTCCGAAGGCTTCGGCGCGGCGACTTTCGGAAGAAGCTGTGGCTGGACCTCAGCCGCAGCTGAAAGGTGGCAGAGAGGCTGTGGAGGGCTATCTCTGCAAGGGCGGCGTGGTCATCTTCACCGCGACAACCTGCTCACGATATGCCCAGGTAAAAACGGAGAATTCGAAATAATGGCTGCAGTAGTATGTCTAGATATTTACGTGTTGCAAGGGACCTTGGATAGCGAAAGCCTTCAAGGGAACATCCTCCCTCCCATTAAAATTCATGAAATTTGAACCCTGGCCCTTCCTATATTCCCATTAATTTTACAAAACATTCTGTGCGTAAATCCATCCACAGGTTAATAAATCTTACAACCACTTATCCAGTAAACAATTCTGGAGCATATCCTGGGAATTACTCAGCGTAAGGCGTGAGAACGTCCTGGACAGGATGCCATTCCTCTGCCATGCTCACACACATATTGGCAATTATGGGCAATTTAAAGATGCCTATGTGCCAATTTGAGCCCTGGAGGTGTGCGACGGCAGGGTTACCCGCTAAGCCGGCAGGCCACCCTTGTGTGGAAATAATGTTTTCGTCTAATTGCAGATGGCATCTTGCTTGTAACGCCTCTCCTCTGGGCCAGTGGTACTCTCATGTTCCCCGGTCGATGTGTCTTCCCACGTAATCTGTGCTCTGAGCCACACTAGCTCACTTCAAAATGTTGTCTCCTTTTCATTCCAGTACTCAGAGGGTCTGGGGGTGGGGGTGGGGGTAGGTGGGGGGCAGACCCCACGATGCCAGCTGTGCTCTGAGACACAACGATGCCTTTCCTTTTATGTAGGTGAGCGAGGCTCTCACACTGGCTGGTACCTCCTACTTCACTGTGCAGCTGGATCAAAGAGGTAATCTGCACTTGTAAAAAAGGATAAAAGGGTAATGAATTCTGCGGCGTTCCGTGCTGCCCGCCATCGTCATCCCTTTAAAGGAAAGACGTGCGTGTAATAACAGTCTCACTTCCCCGTGTGCTCATTAAATGTACATTTATGCTGAAAATGATTTTACTGGCTTGTCTTCTCACTTGGACAGATGTTCATTCTAAACATTGTAAGTGTGAATCCAACTGGCTTTCTGGCAGCAGTTAAAAGAAATTTCAAAAAGTTGCTGCAGCATTTACAGTGTGTTTTATTAGAAGTGTGGACAGCCTGTAAGAGAGTTATGGTATGTGTGATTCCAAGAGACAGACAGGAAGTCCAGTGGTCTGCTGACAGTGTCTGTGTGAGTTCAAGGGACAACTAGAAAGTCCATCAGTCTGGACATCTGCATGATTTCAGGGGCTAAACAGGAAGTCCAGTGGTCTGGACATGCTGTCAGTGTCTGTGTGATTTCAGGGGACAAACAGGAAGTCCAGCATGCCCTGTGGCAGCTCACACAGCAAAGATCACTGCCCGCAGTGTTTGTGAACAAGAGCTACTTCGGAGATGCAGAAAAAATATTCCAGGTAACTCACAAGGTTACATTTTTCATTTCGTTATTTTGATATTCGTATCATTCCCTTTTCAGTATAATAATCGAGTGGTTTTAACTTGACTGTGTGATGTATTTAGTGTCGATTTCCATTTTAATTTATGCAGAAAGTGTGGGTAAGCAGGGCATTAGTTATAAAATGACATGTATATTCCAGCCTACCATCCCCCCCCCCCCCCCCCCCAGTGACCCTGACCATGATAAGCAGTTGGAGGATGGATGGATTGATGGATTGATGGATAATTACATTATCTTCTGTCTTCAAACTACTTATCCTGGCCAGGGTTGTGGTATGCTTGGAGCTATTTGCCATATCTGAAAAATGATAAAAATACAAGTGTTTGTTTCGTCCCCGTGTGACATTATTGGATGGAGTTCATCTTAGCTGGTCCTCCATTTACACACACGGAGCGTATGCTGTCTGTCGGCTCTCCAGATCTGGCCTGACTCACACCCACACTGAAAAATCAAGGGAAGCTAATTTCTAAATCCTCCTGCTGACCGTCAGTGGGCATCCTTGCCAGGACGAGACTACCCTTACCATGGCACTGGGGTGGCGAGCTTCATGTGGCCTTCACGATGCTCAAAGGCTCTCCCCAAAGCCCCTCTACGTGGGAACCCCCCCCCCCCCCCCACCATGATCAGAGATCTGGATTAGCCCTGCACGCTTTAAAAGGATGAAGAGGATTTCAGGCCCCATGCTGGGTCACATTTGTCAGTTGACTAACCCACAGGGATGTCGGAGGATGGCGAGACCTAGGTGTCCCCAAGGATCACAATTAGTGTGCGTGACCTAGTGTGCTCTGACTGGCCCGTCATATACAGACACCATATTCAACATATTCCAAAAGATTGACTTCCATCCCAAAGATTGCAGCAGAATTCCCAGGAATGTGAGGGAATAGCAGTGTGTCGCATTACTATGGTTCCCCCCCCCCAGATGCACAGGGACGGGACGCTGATGGGGCTCCTTAGGACAGAGCTGGGAAGTCTCTCTGAAGACGGGTACGACTACGACCTGGTGGTGATTGGTGGTGGATCTGGAGGCCTGGCTGCAGCCAAGGTGCCCCCCCCCCCATCGCCCTCGCACCCGGGGTCTCAGTAGTGCAGTGCTCTCCCATACACTCAGTCTCAGTCTGCCTGCATCTTCCAAACACGATTCTTCAGTTTGTCTCTCTGCCTTCTACTTAAATGTATACGGTACATGCAAAAGTCTTTGGCAGCCAAAGGAAAATGATCTTCGTGTTGGTCTTTATTACATCTGTCAAAGTGTGTTCGCTTAACCACATCAGCAGCTCTTCCAAAGTCACCCCAACATTTGCAGCAACCATTAAACACAGCTGATTATTTCCTGACTTGACCTCCTTGCAAGGCTAATCGATACTTCATGATTTAAAAAAAAAAAAAAATCAAAATGAACAAATTAACGAATCCATGAAATGGCTGCGGTGCCCCCTGGGGGGAGCTTTGGAACCTGAAGCGGTGTTAGTTGTTTATCGTGTTACACTTAATTTGAATATGCTCTAATGTTAAATTGTATTTTTTGTTCTGAAGAAATATACACTTTCTACCCTGAGAAATAGCTTTGAACATTTTCGGTGACTGCCTACGATTATTGCACAGTACTGTATATTAATACCTCAGGCTTAGTTTTTGTGCTGATAAAATATAACATAAAAGTAGCTTGTTCTTATGTTGTCTGGGAGCAGCCAAACGCAGGAGGATGTGAGGACGTCACAGTCTCTCAGCTCATCGCCGGTCCCATTTTGGTCTCCTCTTACAGGAAGCTGCCAGCTTTGCCAAGAAGGTCCTCGTCCTTGACCTCGTGACCCCTTCTCCTAAAGGAACCACATGGGGTGGGTGCCACCGGCCATGGAAACTGGAAACCTCTGCATCTCGCCGGTATCGCCGAATAGCCACCTGGCGTGTTGACATTGAGCGGCGCATTTCATGCCACGTACCCCCCCCCCCCCCCAGGACTTGGTGGCACCTGTGTGAACGTGGGCTGCATTCCCAAAAAGCTAATGCATCAAGCTGCCCTGCTGGGCCAGGCGGTGCAGGATTCCCGCAGGTTTGGCTGGGAGTTCGAACAACAGGGTGAGCAGCAGGGGGCGCCATCTGCATCCTGGGCTTAGATCCAGTAATTAGTCCCACGGCTCAGATACGGGGTGCTTACAGGTGTGCTTTCATTCACCATTCAAACAATTAACTGTAGCATCGGGAGCAGATTGAAGGCGTAATTGCAGAGATTAATCTCTTAAAACTGACTGTACGTCTTGCTCCTCTTAATTAAAAGAGTTAGTTGTTCCCTGATAACAAATAAATTAGAAACGTGCAAATATCATGTTGAAGTAGATAAATATGATTTCAGAAAGAATACAACAGGTTCATTTATTTGATAATGGGGTGTAGGGCTGCGGGAAGTGGGGGTGTGATTTGTTTTATATCTTCCATCAAATTCTTGTTGTATTTTGGTTCAGTTTGTGTTGTTTATGCAGGAAACCACCACAGAGTGATGTCAGCATGTGCATCACATGTGAAGCACGTGATGATGTAATGAGATGTTTGGTCACTGAGTAATGTGCCAGCTAAACTCAAAATCCCAGAGGGCACAATAAATCACCTGTGTATGTATGGGGGGGGTTAGCTATATCACTAAAATATACTTACGATCTGTCGTTTACGTCTGTCTCAGGAAAGGTTTCCTGTAATTGTATGTGTATAATTTGCTGCATTGGTCTGCATGATTGCCTCCCCCTCCCTGCAGTGTCACACTGCTGGAGCTGCATGACTGCGGCCGTCCAGAAGCGCATAAAGGCCCTGAACTTCAGCTGCCGCCAAGAGCTGCGGGACGGCAAGGTGGCATACCTGAACGCGTTCGGGGAGCTGGTGACCCCGCATGTTGTCAAGGTGACCAAAGAGGCGTGTAGACCAGACAGCAGGAACACGGGCTGCGGGGGGCCTCGGAATCGCCGTCTGCTGTTTGGTACTATATTATTGGTTCATTATGCGCAATCAGTGGCTTTGGAAAGAGACTGACAGTGGGGGAGACCGAATTTGCCCAGGTGGGGGGCATTTGAGGTGCGATGTATAATGTGACACGTCCAGTAACACACATTAACACAGTAACACATTGTGAAAGAATGCAATTTAAGAAAGATTTAAAAAAAAATTTAGATTAATAAGATTTCATCATTTAAAATAAGACTAACACTGCTTAGGGTACAGTTTCACAGAAAAAAATAAAAATTACAAACTACAATCATCATTAGGTGTATGTCCTGTCCAGGCACTATGCATGCGCAGCAAATTGTCCTCACTAACGCACGATTCACTATAAACGATAAGGTACGGACATAATTGGAGGTTCGGGAATACGCAGTGAATTATATTAATACTGGAGAGAGAATGTTCAATAAGGCCAGAGTTGTCTTTCAGCTTGGATATGTAACATCTAACTCATGGGGGGCGACATGTACGATGGGAGCAAGGCAGAAAGGGCCTCTGCTAATTACCCCCCCCTCTGGCATCTAAGGCGCTTTGCCAGGAAATTCAGACCGGGCTAAAAACAAATAACAATAATAATTACAGCTATAGGGGTATTTATCGCTGCAGATACGTGACCGTACTCGGCAGTACAGAAGACGGGTTTAGTTTATTGTGTTTGTTATGGTGTCATATTTTTGATTAATTTATTTGCCACATTCGTTTTTGCAGCGTGCAAATAAGTGTCTCTTCGGTTTTGTTATTCAGACACACTGTCAGGCACATTGTCTATCGTTTCCAACTGTTCCGAATTGCGTTATTTGCAGTCTCAATAACAGGCTAAATAAATTCAAAAGAAATTCAGTTTTCCCTGCTGTACCGCACCATGAACCCATAACCGAGGCTTGTACCGAATTGTGAATTTTGTGTACAGTTGCACCCCTGTTACTTTCTGTTGCCCAAGAGGTGGGCAAATAAAGGGATGTGTTTTTTTTTTCCTAAGAGTAACACTCTTGAAATAACTTTGGGATAGATAAAATGTGTACAGAGAGAGAACAGAAAGTGAGGCAAACCGTACACTTACGGAGAGAGCCTGAAAGCTTCTCATTTACAGGGCCGGGAGCTGGATTATGAAACCAGCTTCTGTTTTAACCGGATTGAGTGTGACGAATCAGAAATTACCGAGAACTCGAGTGAAGTCAGTCTATAATTTCACCTGCCAGGCGACAGACGCACAAGGGAAGGAGACTTGCCACTCAGCCTCCGTGTTTATTATCGCCACTGGAGAACGACCTCGATACCCAGGCGTCCCCGGAGACCGTGAGTTCTGCATCACCAGGTGTGTGGGCGCCCCCCTGTGGCCGCTTGACTTACGGCTACAATGTGCAGGAGTGCGGCAGCGTAGTTTGCATCCACATGCACGTCTCTGGCTGCGGCCTTAAGGCAGTGAGTGTTCCGGCCTTGATATGATGCTGCAGACTTTTCCACTGCTGTATAAATGAGTCCTGGTAGGTTTAAGTAAAAGTTGGTATGTCTATAGCCCTGAGCGTAAGAAGTTAGTTGGGGATGATGTAACTTCCTTAAGATTCTGAAACAGGCGTTGCTATGACTCATAACCGTGGATATTTTAAAATTAGCTGGACTCTACTGAAAGGTAATCTCAGTCTGCAGGGTAGAACTTTATTTTTTGAGCTGTAGAATCCTGGTGTTGTGGTTTAATCTCCCCCCGACCATCTCTGGGGGAACCAGTGATGACCTTTTCTCACTGCACCACTGCCCGGGGCACACACTGGTGGTGGGGGCATCCTATGTCGGCTTGGAGTGCGCCGGGTTCCTGGCCGGACTGGGCCTGCAGGTCACTGTCATGGTGCGCTCCGTGCTGCTGCGGGGCTTCGACCAGAAGATGGCTCAGAAGATCGAGGAGTACATGGTCCTCCACGGAGTCCAGTTCCTGCGGCCTTTTGTTCCCACCAAGGTCAGTGGCGGAAATCACCAGAGCGAAAGGTGATTGGCTGGAGCAAATAGACGTGGGAAGGATAGGCTATTTGGAGTAGGTGGTTGAAATGAACAAATGATACAAATCGTGAAAAACACGTAGTCTCCTTTCTCCCTGCAGCAGGCAGCAGATATAGAGGTAGATGGAGTGTGATCGCTGCCTCACCTGCTTGTGCCTCTTAGATCGAGCAGATCCAAGATGGCCGTCCGGGGAAGCTAAGAGTGACGGCCGTCTCGAATGATGGAAAGGAGACATATGAAGGAGAGTTCAACACCGTGAGTGCGAGGGTTTATGCCTTGCCCGGAGCCAATGGGATGTGAGTTAATGGGGCATGAGGAATGGGGGGGCAGTAAAATTGGTCACTAATTCACATATTTCAGGTAATGTCTCCCAGCAGCTGGGGTACTTTTTTGGTACTTTGGTATCTTGGGGCGGGACTTGCAAACACTTTCTTTTGATTGGTTATGGAAATAGTTGGTTGTGCAAATAGCCCACCTCTGAAACACAATTCAACCTCTGTATTAAAAAAAGTTACAAGCTCAGAAAACAATGATAAATGAAGTAAAAAAAAGGGATAATATTGGATGGGTGCACAAATGAAGAGATCCAAGGTTTAATTACAATCTGGTCGGAAGAACAGATACAATAAGATCAGGATGACATGACAAAAAATAAAAATATATATTTACTAGGGCAGCACGCTATTGGAAATTTTTCAGATATCGTGATGTGATTTTGTTGTAATAAATATTGGGGTTTTTATAAAGCAAAAAAGGAGTACAACATAAATTTTTCACAAACTCGCCTAGGAGTGATTTAAATAGCGAGGATGAGAATTATCTTTATTATTATATATTATTATGATTGTCTCAGAGGACGCATGCAGCAGAGGTTAAGTTAATTTTTTTAACATATACTAGATAATACTGAAAAGGAACAATTGTTAAAACTGCACTGCTTTCGAAGCTGGTGTCGTATAGATATAGCAACTGTATAGATCTGATAGCCAGTGACTGCAGTGCTGCTGAATCCCTTGTGGTTTTCCCAGGTGCTGCTGGCTATCGGACGGGACGCCTGTACCAGGAACATCGGCCTCGACCGCATCGGAGTGAAGTACAATCAGCAGTGAGTCACCCCGCTGTGTCCGTCACGGCTCAGGGGAGCGCACGCCCCGGGTGGTCACTGCGGTCTGCGGGGGGGGGGGCGCGTCCTGAGAGAAGGGACCATTAGACTCATAAATGCAGTGTTTGTCCAATAGACCTACATCAGGAGCACTTTCTGGGAAACGGTGCATTTACCAAAACCCGCAAGGGATGGACTGCGATGGAATGCATCACTTAGGTAATCGGTTACTGCCCTGGATTATCCACGTGTCGCTTACGTAATCGACCCCCTTCAGAGGCTCCATTACAGCTGGCTAGTCTGTGGAAATGCATCCCTGACCCTGTAGATATTTTTCCTGCTCATCAGAAGTTCATAACGCCAACACTTACACACAATATACAGCATCTGACATAGGAAGGATGCTTAAAATGCAAGAAAAGAATGATTTCTACTTTAATACTGTAATACTAAATGCATTTTACTATAAAAGTGAAATATGGAATGCTTTATACAGTAATACTGCAATAATATTCTACTGCAATACTGTAATAGTGAAGCATTGTGCTATAATACTATAATGCTATAATACAGTACTATAATGTTAAACACATTCTACTGTGATACTGTAAGAATAAATGCATTGTACTATACTACTGTAATACTAAAAGCATTCTAATGTGATTCTGCAATACTAAATGAAATGATGGTTTATTTGTCATTTTCTAATAAATACTAAGTGCGTTCTATTGTAATAATACAGTAATAGTAGAAGCATTGTACCCTAATAGTGCAGTACTACTGCATTGTACCATAATTGATTGGTGGGTGGGGTGCGATTCTGGATGGCAGCACTATGTCATCCGTGGGTGATTCTTCCCGTCCACAGGACCGGCAAGATCCCGGTGGACGAGGACGAGCGGACCAGCGTGGGTCACGTATACGCCATCGGGGACGTGCAGGAGGGCCGGCTGGAGCTGACGCCGGTGGCCATTCAGGCGGGCCGGCTGCTGGCACGGAGGCTCTATGGGGGGCGGAGCACCAAGGCAGGGACACACACGCACATACGTGCACCCACGCACACACATCCCATGCATTCATATCTTTGTGGGGACACGCCATTCATTTCTGTGGGCATAACCCTAACGCTTAACCAGCCCTAACCTTAACCATAAGTAACTAAACAAAATGCAAGACTATTTTAGTTTTTTGATTGCAGTCAATGATTTTTTTTTTTTTATAATTTTTTTTTTATTTAAAATTTTCTATGGGGAGAATTCTAATCCCAACATGATGACCTTAACCCCTACTCAACCTGAACCTTAATCATAATTAACCAAACAAAATACCAGACTTTTGGCATTTTTAGTTTTTTTGATTGCATTCACAGATTTTTGTGGGGACCTGAAAAATGGCCCCCACGACATCAAAATAATAGGTTTTTATTACATTGTGGGGAACATTTGGTCCCCACAATGTAAAATAAACATAATCCACACACACACCTTCACTTTCACTGCAGCACCATTGAATTTTTTTGGAAGATGTCTTTCCTTCCTTGGGAAGCCTCTGATTTCCAGTATTGCTATTTTTGAAGGTTATTTTCTTAAAATTTACCCTGATGCTGTTAGGAAAACACAATTACTCACGCACGCTCAGGCACAGTCTTGGGCGCCCCTGGTTCCGACACACATTAGAGCAGCGCGGTGATTGGATGTGGAAGATTAAAGGGAGAGAAACTTTAATTGATAAGAAGCCAATGATTGGGCTCTTCGTGCTGTGGTCGGTGGATGGATGGAATCCCCAGATGGCACGTGGGAGTCCAGAGTCCTGCGGGGGGTAAGGTCAGGTCAGCTAGCAGACTGTTCAAACAGATGAAGGATATAATCAGCTATGGCACAGACAGATGCCTGTTCTTCCAGTTTCCCTGTGGTTATCTTTTAAACTGCCTCCCTGTAGGAAATCAGCTTACAGATAAAATAACTTGCAGCCTCTCAGGACGGAAGGCCGGAGTTTGTTTACTTGGGTTCAGTCGCAGTGCGTGGAATGTTTTAGAACTAATCTGTCTCCTAATTAACCGTGCTGAGCAAATTAGCTCTGTTTGTAACCTTGTCTAAGCAGCTAAGAATTTGTCATGTCTGTGTGTGTGCGGCAGTGTGACTACGCAAACGTGCCCACCGTGGTCTTCACCCCGTTGGAATACGGGGCCTGCGGCCTGTCAGAGGGGGCCGCCAACAAGAAGTACGGACAGGACGACGTCGAGGTGCCCTGCGCTGTCATGACGATGCAAACACAACGCTGCAGCGCTGTTTTATCTCTCACTTTACTACCTATCATTGGTTATGTATTACATCATATCTCTGAGGTATTGGGTCCATATTTCGTAGTCAGACATTTCAGTCAGGAGTTTGCAAAGACAACTAAAAACGGAGTTTAGAAATAAGCCAAATATCCTTTTTCCAGAGCCGATATGATTAAAAAAAAATCTGTCCCTCAACTTCCTGATTTAAATTCCCCCTTTTATCGATAATTTAATTCTGCAGAATGAACTACTGGATCACTGTTGTAACTCTATACACTATCTGGGGGAAATATTAGCTTATAATTTAAGACAAACTTCCTAGTGGACAGCGGGTGGTTGGGGTTAACCATCTTGCCTCCCATAGGTGTACCATACCTCCTACTGCCCACTGGAGTGGGCACTGCCCGGCAGAGAGAAGCACAGCTGCTATGCGAAAGTCATCTGCCACACGCCTGACAATGTAAGTGGACGTCTCTCCGTGGGGCTGGTGAAAATGACTCCCTCCCGTTCAGGTGGAAGCTGACATTCTGGAGGATTTCTGATCTCATCTTCACTTCATAGACTTAAAATTGATGTTTGACATTCAGCCGAGGCGGTTTCATATCAGATTGGGGGGGGGGGGGATGAAAAATGTGGCTATTATGGGAGTGTCACACACATTATAATTTAACTGGGAGTTATTATCAGAAGGACAGCAGGGGGTGTTCGGTATGTCCCAGTGTGACTCTAACCTGCTTATGACCAGGGTGCTCCCTTGTCCACAGGAGCGGGTCGTAGGCATTCATGTCCTGGGCCCCAATGCAGGGGAGATCATCCAGGGCTTCGCTGTGGCCCTCAAGTGTGGTCTGACCAAGGGGCAACTAGACGCCACCATCGGGATCCACCCAGTGTGTGCTGAGGTCTGTAGGCGGCTCAGGGGCTCTGCTCCTCCTGTGGAAATGCTCCAGCTCATCTATTCTATGTGTCCCTCCCCCAGTATGATCGCTCGTTCTGCATGTCCCTCTCCCATTATGATCGCTCGTTCTGCATGTCCCTCTCCCATTATGATCGCTCGTTCTGCATGTCCCTCCCCCAGTATGATCGCTCGTTCTGCATGTCCCTCTCCCATTATGATCGCTCGTTCTGCATGTCCCTCCCCCAGTATGATCGCTCGTTCTGCATGTCCCTCTCCCATTATAATCGCTCGTTCTGCATGTCCCTCTCCCATTATGATCGCTCGTTCTGCATGTCCCTCTCCCAGTATGATCGCTCGTTCTGCATGTCCCTCTCCCAGTATGATCGCTCGTTCTGCATGTCCCTCTCCCAGTATGATCCATCAGACCTAGTCAGAACAGGTTTTCCTCACCTGTCCATCCAGCGAATCATGCATTGTGGGTATCTCATTGTTCACATTTGCGCCTGTAGCCCCCACCCCCCGCTTCCGTGACACACCTGCCCCGCCCCGTCCAGCCATTATTCACACCTGCAGGAGGCTCTGCACCTCCATTACCATGATAATGTATTCCTACCATCTGCAGATGAGGTTTTCTGATGCCAAGCCCGTTTGTAGTTTGCCGAAAAAATATGTTCAGGCTCAAAAAATGGTAACAAATCTGGAAGAACGGATTGGAGCTTCGTAAAGCCTTGAAGTTTCTCAAATGTGCACTGTGTACATGCTGAGAAAGTTCCGGATGTCTGTTTCGCCGCTGATGCGCTCCCCCACCCCCGCGTCTGTGTGTGTCTCCATGTGCTCTCCAAGGTGCTAACCGATCTGACGATAACCCAGCGCGCTGACGGCACCGCGGCCGTCCGAGGGGGGTGCTGAGGCTAGCCGCCCTGCAGCGAGCTCACGCCGTGATCCGGCGAAACGACCGCCGGCAAGGTGGGACAGGTCGCCATGGAAACGGGTGCCGCAGCAGGGGAGAGAACGAGGTGTCGTTTTTGTCCTCGGCATGATATGTGGAGTAATGGGCAGCAGTCTGGCTCGCGGCCAGCCAATGACGTCTCAGCCTGCAGCCTGATTGACAGGTGGGCGGGGACTGATGCACTGCTACACCAATGCTACACTGCTTTGTTTTCTGTTTTAGTTTTGTTTTGTCATTTTGTTTGTATTCATTATGTTATGGGGAAGAATGTGTTTCTCAAGCAGATACTAGTCTTAGCACAGATCTGGGTACTCAGTCTGACAATGCAGACCTAATTTACCTGTTAGAGTTGTCTTAATAGGCTATTTGACTCTCCGCACAGATTTAATTTCAGATATGTTGAATTTAGTTCGGTTCAGTGCTTGAATTCAGCTTGAAGGTGAGATGTCATTTAATAGCTGATCCAGCAAACAGATTTTCAGCCATTATGGAAAATAACAGCGAATGTTTTATTTACACCTCAATTTGCATGTTAAAGTAAATCAAGTCTAGAGAAGTTTTTAAAAGGCATGACAGCGATGTACATATTCTTCAAAAATAAAATGCTCCAAGATTAGAAATGAAAATTCTTTCTATTTTTGCTGAAAACAAACTAAAGAGGAGAACTGCTTCTATGGGATTGAAGGACTCAGATGTGCTTTGAAAGATATGCAAATGAATGTTCCCTTTCTTGGCAAGACTGCGGGCTTTATGCGAAACCCCAGATGTGTGTTTCCTCGCACTTTGAGTTAACCAGAAGCACTTAAACTTCAAATACACGGCCCCTACCCACGTGCCCCTTAAAACATGACCCTCCCAAATGCGCCACCGAGATAATTACACTCCAGATGGCCTCGTTTTTCTCTCCTGATCTGACGCGGCACCTGAAATGCGGAGCCGTGCTGACGTCGCAGGTACATTCGCCCGTGAAGCAGCGATGGAGTTGCCAGGCTGGACTCGGATGGGGTCAGAACCACAGCAGCATTTGTGATCGCCCCCCCCCCCTCCCCCCAAACGCACCTTCAACATCCAACAACAGTGTGGCCTCTTGGAGACTGGAGACATTCAGATCGCAGATGATCACCCTTCATCATGCCGTCCTTAGACCCGAGGTGCAGATGACTCAGAGCAGATTCCCTGGATGAAATCTTGGGGGTTTTGTGAGGGGGGGGGGGGGGACCTGGAAACCATTATCTCATGCACCAACGCGCCTGACTCATTTCCATTGTTTGTAATCATTCGGCATGTAGGACCAGAATCTGCCCTGCAGTGGCCCTGTTGGCTGGGTCCATTCCTGAGCATATGCTGAACGTTACCACGGATACGGGACAGGACCAAGCTGTCCCATCGTAATGCTCAGCCTCGGGGTCTGTCTCGCACCTGCGGCCTTCTGTCAGATTCACTGCGTTTTATCTACTGCATTGTATCTTTGTTCTCTCTTTTATCCCCTTGATCTTCACAGGCTGAATTTGACTGCTTTCAACCCCTGTGGTGCACGGCGCTCCGCTTTACTCTGGAAAGCTGAACTGTGTAGCACTCTTCCAGAACACTGATGCATGCTGTCATTTACCTAATTAAAGTAATATATCACTTCTTCTCTGCTCTGAGCTGTAAAACCTGCACAGTATCAGCACCTAGACCTGTGAGTGGAGGACTGTGGCATAACCCTGACCTAGCTACAAAACCTGGGCATTCAATCACCTTAAATTTTATTTATTTACGAGAAGCTAGTGACATATTCTTGAGAGGAAGCAGAGTTAGATACTCCCTGGAGTGATCAGGGAGTATGTGTTTTGCTTAGAGACACAGCGGTGAAATCACTGTACCTATCCTGGGATTTGAACCAGCAACCTTCCAATCATAGGCACGGTGGCCGAGCCCCATACTGGCCTCACACACCCCTTTACTGGCATGCAGAGTTAGTCTTTCTCATCCAGGACTGAATCTGTATCTACATTGTTCATATTCTCCAGAAGAAAATGAATTCAAGTGTAGTGTAGTAATCCTTAAGCATCTGCACAGACAAAGATTATATATTAGCCCTGTACTTTACTCCCTACAATGTAGGAGAAAGCGTGTGTGGATATTTACAAAGTAATCAACGCGCCAGCATGTGGCAGCATCTGTTTGTGTGCGAGAGGCTGAGAAAACGAGGGACATGTTCATCACCACCCCGAGATGCCACAGACG
This sequence comes from Paramormyrops kingsleyae, assembly GCF_048594095.1. Lineage (NCBI taxonomy): Eukaryota > Metazoa > Chordata > Actinopteri > Osteoglossiformes > Mormyridae > Paramormyrops > Paramormyrops kingsleyae. The sequence continues at coordinate 27,962,232 of NC_132799.1, forward strand.
GCCATAAACGATGGGGTCCTAATGGGCCCCGAGCAGCCTGAGCCACGGGTTAATGGTGTCAGGCCCTGGTAGGTCAGCCAAGGACGTTTGCTGCCTGTCAGAAACAGGACTGCTGCCTGGTCATTGGTGGGCCTGGTCTCCTGCTGATTGGCTGATAAAATTGAGGTATTGGCTGGGACCCAAAAAAAAGTTAGAGGTTTCCAGGGCAGCCTGGGTCTCATTTAAAAAGAAAAACAAATAAAATGGCAGTTACAAGGGAGATCAAGACAGGCTGTATATATTTTCATCACTGATGGGGATTCTGCTATCAATGATCTGCACTGTGATCCAAGACTGACGTTGTTAAAATTTATTACTAACTTCATTCATCTGCATTGCAGACATACTATCAATACTTCAGTTTTTTATTTATGTCAGAAACATCTTTCCTGAATAGGAGTAATCCTGATTGATGGTGTTATTTGCCCGGTGGAGGGCTTCTCTGTCGTTCCACTCTTCCCTGGCTCTGGCAGAGATACTCAAACGCCCCTGCTCCACATCCCCGACCCGAGTGGGCCGGGCAACGCAGCTACAGTAATTAAAATTCATGGTGATAATTACCGAGTTCTAAAATACGAGACGAGAAGGACCCGCGTATTACCCATTAGCACTTCAATGAGCCTCGTCGTTTAGCGCGTTTCTAATAGGCACCGCGTTACACCGGAGACTCGTACTTTGATGCGACGAGTCGGGCTTCCTTCGCTGAGCCCGACGCGCTTTAATGCACCATTTGAAAAAGCCCCGTATTTGACAAGAGAAAACACGTCATCGGGGAAAAGTGTTGCTAAAAACTGACATGCACTCATTTTTCACATCCACTTATCCAGGTGAGGATGGCAGAAACTGTGAAATCCATTTTTCAAAATGGATGAATCATCGTTAAATCCTATACAATCCAAATAAACTGGGAAGTGGAAAGTTATTGTGGTGTAATACTCAAATCCTTCCTTTTATTATGTTTGCGCCGTTATACGCGAGCATCGACGTATTTCTGTGATTGAGCAGGAAGTTCAATTTGACAGCTATTGTGACAAATTGAATTTATTTACATTTTTGCTTTTGCTGATTAGAGTTAAAGAAAAGAGGGTTTAATTTTATTTCGAATTTAATGAATGTCTTTTGGTGTAATGAAAAGAATTCAACCATTTTGAGTAGCTGATATACGCAAGGACATTGTTGTCCACTGTTTTTATTAGACTATAAAGAACGTGAAAACATGGTATCAAGCCGAGAGCACGATTACTCAATCATGCGCAATTACTACAGTTGAAATACTACAGTTTATCACACATCTTGCCTATTGCTGAATTTCGTTTGAGATTGCCCCATCACTTTACAACAACCTAGTAAATTTAACGTACGTATATCCATCCATCCATCCATCCATCCAATTAGACCTATAAACACTTGCACCCTGGTCTGGATTGCGGAGAGGGATGGCAGTCCACCGCAGGGCACATACACGCGCAATTTCACACGCAAAATCAAACCATATGCGCAAATGAAAGACATTAACCTGACTGCAAGTCTTTGAGCTGCGGAAGGAAACCGGCGTACCGGTAAAAAAAAAAACAATGGGTCAATAAATCACGGCAAATAGTGGTATTGCACTCAAAATCTCATTGTATCCCTGTAAGGATTCGCCAGTTGCATAATACGTGTAGGCGGATTTCCACGAAGATGGTTTGGCTCCGGCACAGTATCCCTGAAGTAGAATTGCCCACCTTCCATCAAATAAAGTGTGCTGAACTTTTTTTCCGACAGATGTCGCTATAAGATCCAAAACGTGGATATTGCGATTGCGAAAAGCTAATTGATGGACATTTTCCTAATTATGCTATTTCATATTCCTAATTAAGCGGCAGGGTTAGTCACAGACTAGACGTTCGTACTCTTTGAAAGCTATTTCCACTCCGTTTCCAGGAAACATTAATTTCCCGAAGAATAGTTTTTTTTCCTTATTTGCATCTTGACGCGTCACTTAAACATTGTTGGTTATTTTTAGAATAGACACTTTGCTGCAGCAAAGAGAACAATTAGCTCCCTTCAAATCAGAATAAACTAAAATTCAATTAACCTTCAGCGTCGGGGATCATTCTCGTGCGGCAAACAAACCGCTGCTTTATAAAATAAAACTAAATGCCCGAGAAGCCCGTGCCATACCTAAAAGCATCAAGCTCTGTGTTTATTCTCGCAATTAATATTATTTGCGCATAACATTATCGACCGCATGGCACGCGCCTTTGCCAAAACTGCGCTAGTCTAGGTCACGTTGTCTCTCGGAAGATGGGAAAGCAGGAGATACTTGGCCGGCAACCTGGAGATGTAGCTGCCTCATTCCAGGTTATTTACACCATGGACTCAAGGGCACAAAAGCACTAACACAAACGCATCTTGGCTGCCAAGCCCTTTTTACGGTCTTCCTCTTCTGCGTCTATATACAATAAACAGCTTTCCAGTACAAAGCAAGCTCATGTCCAGTCTCCGAGTTTATTGTCTGCAATCAGGTGAAGTGTGCAGGCATGCCAGAATTTGTGCAATACGAGTAGCTGTATGTTCGTCCATAGCAGTCAAAATCAGAATAATTGCAATTTATGTAATATAACATGCTTAGCATATTCATCTCATGGCTGAGGAAAAACACATATTTTAACCGTTGCACAAATAATGTATGTGTGCCGCAGAAAAAAGCTGTACTCAGTAAAAAGAAATCAGTAAATGTAAATGAATGTAATTTATAATTATTTTACATACCTTAAAGGTACTAAATGGAACACGCGGTTTGTATAGCATTAGGAAATATTCCAGACAGCAATAAAATCATTTTAACGTGGCAATGTTATGTCGAGCAATTAATTTCTTGTGACAAGCAAGGCTTTGTGTAAAGATTACTAATAACAGCTGTTTCACGATATGTGCACAGAATACGAAATATATATATATATATATATATATATATATAAGAAAACTGGTAGCCAAAAACACAGTAACTTGTGTCGCTAGCAAGTTTGGTGAAAACTAAACTTTTAACATATTTCTCTGAATTTTCATATTCCAATAGAAGTTGTAACTGATCTACATTTGCAGTGCTTGATCCGCCGGACCCGGTATATTGTACTGCAAGCCCCGCGCCGGAGCGCTTCTCCGCGGCTGTAGCCTAAGCATGGGCGTGCTCATTCCCGTGGTTCCGAGAGGGGGCGTTGAAGTTTTTCTTCCCCCTCTACGGAGCGTGTGAACAGGAATAGTACGCTCCAGAGACAGTATTGAGCTGATTGAGCCTTTCACCTCTTGTATTATCATCAGCACCATCTATGTACGACAGTCTCCGCAAAACATCCACCTCTTTTTAAACGGTTTTCTAACCCTGGCCATGAAACAAACCCTCGTGGAATTGATGAGGATGAGCAGAATATGCCGGATGATACTTGCCACTTGTTTGGGATCTTTTATTCTGGTCATCTTTTATTTCCAAAGTATGTTCCAGCCAGGTAGGACTTGTCTTTCAGCCTTTCGTGACATACTAAGGCCATTGATTATTAATGTTTACGGGACTGTTTGTAATGCCAACGAGTTGAATTTTTCACATGCCCTGATTAAATGCCTCCTTTCAGAGGCGTGCGATCGTTTAAATAATCGCCGTCGTTTAAGAGACCCGGCTAGTTATACAGCGCATGGTAGCTTATACTTGTGTTGTAGCGCTTTTCGACGGGCGATTATTATCGGTAACTGTGGTGGATTCGCATGTATCATTATATCACTGTTAGCACATTGCACGATCAGATACAACTTTGTATGTGTTATGTGTTATTTTCTCTTCATCAAAGCACGAAATCCAACAACAGTATTTATGTATACCTCGCTGCCACGGTCATTGTTTCCATTCATTGCTTGTGGAGGATTCCTTCGCTTCGCCTGTGAAGTTATTTTGCACGGAACAGTCCGTCTGCGTCTAAATGGCCCATCACGCTTTAACACATTGACTTGCAATAAGGACCGACAATAGCAACTGGCAAAAGAAGTATTCATGGTGTTGAGAAAAAGAATCAAATAATTACAAGAAGCTTACAACGTGGGGTTTTTCACAGGTTTAAAACGGACACCTCAGGTCGAAAAATAAACCGAATTAGTTTATTAATGAGCATCGTGGGCATGGAGCTATAAGTCATTATCTGTATTTGTATCTTTAATGGTATGTTAATAATAATAATACCATTATCTTAATGAGAACTGTCGATAGATATTTACATGAGAATACATTTCGTTACACCACCAGAAAAATAAATATACGCCTTAATTCTGGATACATTTAAATGTTGCTGTTCAAAGCCGGAAAACAGTGTGAAATACCGGTTTCCTGTGTTTCGTTATTTAAGAAGTTACGAAAATAACTGATGACATTTGTGATGTTCTGCATTGGTATTATGCAAGGCCGATTAGATTGTGCTGAAAATATATTTTCATTTTGATAAAACGTTTGTTAAGTCGATGTTGCCGTGTTCATTTTGTCATAGGTAAGCTAGATTTTATCTCAGACAGAAAGAGTAGCATTTCTGTAAAATATTCTGTCGTTCAACTTCAGATTTGTAGTTATTTTCATTTCAAGTTTTGTATCACCTCAGGGAAAGGATCACATTTAATCAGTTGTTCTAAGACTAAGCACATGACTTGTGTTAAATAACACCTATTGACACGTAACGTTACAATTCAGGTCGTATAAATATACTTATACGTTAGAAAAAAAAATCAAAGAAGTAGTATAATTGAATGCGAGTGCTTCCTTAAAATCACATTGCTTTGCGTGTTTGTATTGGTGTGGTTGTGCTTTCAAAAATACACGCACAGCTAGGTCAATCGGTGCAACACAGAATATACATCTCTTTCAGATGACTTATGATTTTAAAATGTACAATAAAATCAAACATCACATACATCTAAGTGCTTCCCTAACTTTATAAAATACATTTCATGTAGTATCAAGTTTAGACAGGCTTAAGTGATACATAACATAATATAAATTGAAATTCGGGACTTTGAATCTGAACTGCCGGTCCCTCCGAAATGTTTCTCTGTGGTGAAACGGTCATTCGGCTGCTTGGCACTCTGATGCAGCCTATGATGATGAGCAGGTGGTCCAACCAATGGGAGGCACGGAGTGTGTGGTGGGCGGAATTATACTGTGACACATGGCTATATCAGCCAATGGGGATGTATCTTATCCTTTGTTGGTAAGCTCCAGGGCCTGAAGTAATAGATTTCAGTAGGTGTAAAGAAAAGGTCTTTGTTGTTCTGGGAGATGCATCAGGATTGGGGAGGTGCTTCAGCATCGTGGTAGTAGCAGACCTTTTTTGTCATATGTAATTTTTGAGATTCGTGGTGGGATAACATCAGCAGTTAGTTTTGCAAGACGATCTGAAGCAGAGATGTTTCTTCTGGTTGGTGTAACCAGTCATGGGTTTGGACAGGATCTGGTTAAGAAGTGGCTTGGTCTTCCAGATGGATCTGCATGGTGGATTTGAAGCCAATGGCGATTGGGCAAAGAGCACAAAGATGCTCTCCAGCACCGATGGTGTTCAAACCCAATCCAGTCTGCACTATCACGCTGACATCATTCACTCACGCTGACATCATTCACTCACGCTGACATCATTCTCTCACGCTGACATCATTCTCTCATGCTGACATCATTCTCTCACGTTGACATCATTCCCCACAATGCCAGTTTAGCATTTTACCATATAGATCACTTAATGTTTTCAGTCAGATTCCCTGTGTGTCCAGAGAGAAACGAACAGTTATCAAATGAGGTAGTTATCTCACTTACAGTGACCTGGTAAAATGCAAATGGGTTAATCTATGAAGCATCTCCTGTAAACCTGACTGCTAGGTTCCCATCTGATCTGCTGTAGCATCATTCACCCACATAAACACGGCTGTCCTTATTTGTGTTCGAAATACAGGTGAAGCAAATCTGCTGAGACACTATCACGTACAAGAAGCAAGAAATCTGGTGTGGAAAAACACGCATTCACACCGCAGACCTGCGGGTGTGCACACTAGCAACTGTACACTCCCAGGTCACTACTCTTGTTGCAACACACACGCACACACACGTGGGCTGACACAGTCGGACACCATGATGCCGTTATAGGGCTGTCAGCAAGATTCTTCCAGATGCTGCAATGCAGGACTGGAACCTCGGTGTGGAATGACAGCAGGGCCCATATAATGTATGTTTTATAGAGATTCCAGGGTGTGGGAAAGCCACGCAGAACTCAAGGGGACGGAATATTCCGGGCTGGGGGACTTTGGAAATTTTAGGATTGGTGGGTCCTGGTTGGCTGTCCGGAAGCTGTTACTTCCCGTAAATGAGATGCAGGAAGACTGAGATTCATGTTATTTTAGCTCCTGAGCTCTTGCGTGTTATTGTCAGACTCTCCTTTGTCCAAAGCTTCTTCTCGCTGAGATTTGCTCTTTCACACCTACTGGGGTCCATCCTTAATAGTGGCTGCCACAATCCCCCCCCAACCAACCCCCACCCCCACCCCCCCCAAACATTTTGAGGTGCTCATCGCCTGCAGGAAATGTGTTTTCAATGCATTCGCATCTGGAAAAAAAAAGCTTTTCATAAAATAATGACAGTGAATTTAACAGTTTTTAAATGGTTCTTTGGGATGTTGCTCTGTTCTGACAATTGAACATTTGTCAGAAGAGGTTGTCTTCATTTTTTATTTTCTAAATAATGTCATGGGGTTGTGACATCAGGAGCTGTTTATAATTTTTGGAAATCATTCCCTTTTGTATAATCTCTGTGGTAGAAAGATTATATATCAACCTCTCTGATAACTCTAGTTGAGCCACTTAGAATAAAATTCTGGACCTCTCGGTTGGTGAGTAAAGTTCTCTCTTTTAATCGAGCAATCCAGCAAAGCGCTCCCCTCACACTCTGGCATCAGGTACCAAGGACCCCCGAGCACAAAGAGCAACCAGTTGATAAACCATAACTCCCAATTCCCTATAAGGACTTCTAAGTTCTGATTGGCCACAAAACACCAACAAACCAAGCTCAAACGTATAACAAACACAATTCTTCTGCTCTATTGGTTCACCTTGACTGCAAGGTAAAATCCACCCATTTTGTTCATTTTACCGGAATCTGTCTCGACTGCTAGACTCTACTTGAGATATGTATATAGATATTGATTATATGACATTGAATCACTGTTAATGTTTGGGTGTTCCATTGTTGAATGATTAACACATTGACATATTGTCATTGAATCATTGCAAATACATTTTTAACATATGATTAGTATGATTAATGTAACAATTACTTATACATTTGCACTACCGCGTAACATATTATATATTATGTACTGCGACTATTTTATAACTATAACTCTTTGTGCACCAGTTGGGGCAGCTTCGAATCTCTTCCTGCAGGTGGTTTGTCCCCCCCTTTGCTCTGCTGTCTACATCTCCAAGGTCTGATCTCTCTTCAGGGTCTGCGGAACTAACCGCAGGCAGCTATCACGAAGCGAGGTCACACAGTATTCAAAACAATCTCTTCTTCCCTAAGGCCTAAGACATAACAGACCCAATATGCCTCCCCTCCCGGGCCTACCAATGTCCAATTTTCCTTCCAAATATCAGGAGTCTGTACCTACATCCAGAAGGTTGCTAGTTCGATTCCCACGGCTGGCCGAGTGATCCTATCACCGTTGGGATCTTCAGCATGGCTGTTTTTCCCAAACACTGACCCCAAGCGCAACATGTCTGCTTGTATGTAAATGGGATGTGTGAAAATGAAAAATTCCCATGTACCCGTACTTGTACAATTGGCAAAAAAAGCTTCATCATAGAATATATGACTTAGAAATGTATGCTGGGTATTTCCTTAAAGATAAAACTGTCAGTTATGACACAGACAGGAAAGGGAATAGGCAGAAAGAAAATTCAGAGATACACGTCACAATCTTTAACATAAAAAAGGGAAATGGGTCATCTGCTGTTCATTCCAGCCACGGCGAAAATGAGGAACGGCATATAAAAGTCTCCCATAATGCTGTGCTTCCCCTTTAAGAGGCATGGCGTGGTAGAGGGATGATTGGAAGGTCCCTGCGTGACTGCCACACGCTGGTGTCCCCTTTCACTCTGCCAGTCATTCACCGTGCACTAAAAAAGGGGGTTTGCCTCACCAAATACCCAGAATGCATCATGGGCATCCAGCATTGCCACTTGCTACTGGAGAGGGACTGATGTCCTTGTTTTGGGGTGGGGGTTGGGGGTTGAAGCATAAAAGAATGAGCTTCTGGTTCATGGCACCACACTAAACGCTTGTGAAAGAATCGCTTCGCCCGTGACAGGAATTTCTTTGGGAAACTCTAAATTCCTTAGTGTCAGTGGTGGAAACTGCACATGGGGGTAATACTGTATGTGAGCGGAGAGCCGCTCGATTGTCGAGTTCATTTCGCAGCTGCATGCTCCGTTGACAGGCAGCGCTCTGTGATGCCCCCTGTTTCTCTAAACCTTTTGGTTGATTTTTCTTTCTTTGTTTGCCCAAATGGCGATAAATAAGGCCCCCTCATTCAGGGTCCAATTATTTCCTGCCTCCAGCTAGCTCCGAGTCCGTTTGCTACGCCGCGGGCTGCTTCACAGTCGCCTGCGCCTTCCACATCGATGGCTCCCGTCTTCACTCTGGGCCCGATCCGTGGTGATTTCCAACTGCCTGGGGGTGTGTTCGGTTACCTTGGATGACCTTGGGAGACTTTTTTGTTGTGGGTGAGCTGATATTCCCTAACCGTGCTCCGCCATGAAGTAGAAGGTTCGGCGTTTGACAGGAAAAGCCGGATTTCTCATGCCCCACCCCGTGAGACTGAGGAGGGTTGCATGCCTGAAGGCCACGATTGTACAAATTGGGCTGATAACCATCTGCTGAATCTGACTTAGCTTCAGATTCAGACGGTGAGGGCTGGCGGTCCTGCATGATGTTCCCCCGAATTTCCCAGCATTTCCCTTTGATCTGATTGGCAGTCGGAGGAGTGCGGAGGTGCCGAATCTCACCGGGCCGTGCTAAAAGACGCAGCCGTGCGGCACACAGCTGTCGAATGCCGGTCTGCGAGTGGGACCCGCGTTTCTGGCCCATTACGGAGTCTGCCATGTGCTTGGTGCTTCTCTGAAGGGGCGGTAAATGTGTGTGTGTGAGGGGGGCTGTGACAGGTGGTAGATCTGTGCAGTGTTTTGTCATTTTACACCCCAAGCTGCTGAACGCTACATTAAGTGAGAGTTACCCCCCCAGCTGCCAGTGGCTTCTCCGATCACTTGTTACGTTTGGTCCAGTGCTCTGTCACCGTTTATTCTTTCTGGGTATTTCTGCTTTATTATAGACCACTGGCTGATCATCTCCTCTTTTTAGGAGCTCCCCAAAGGTCCTTGGAAGGAGTTTAAGTGGAAGGAGTTTAATGCCCCTGTAATCCACAGCGATCAGATCATCACCATGAGGTTACTGAGGCATTAGGATGTGAGCAAACACCCCTGGGCTCCACCTGTGTGTGGAGTCACGCGAAGAGGGACCCAGACGTCTTTTCAAGGTCCATGTAAGAGTTATACTGCCTTAGTGAAAGGAAACATAATCTGGTTTGAATCCGCCCATCCACATGTCTGTCAGGACCTTGTCAGGACCCAGACCGTCGTGCTGTGGGTGTTTATAAGGTGCAGTTGTGAAACCTTCTGCCTGCTCGTCCCAAGGGCCTTGTGAGGGTTTGTAGAACAATGTGGGCACTCAAAGCAGATTCTTCTGGTCGTCGAGGGGTTGGGGTGCAGTTAGGTCAGGTCGTGGAGTTGACGGAGTTTTCTGGAAGCTGTCGGTCATGATTTTGTACCTCCTACAAAAATGGATAAAAAAATTTTTGGTGCCTTTTTAGTTTTGTTAAAAAAAGAGCAGATAGTCATCAAAAGGTGTCTTGTTCTGTTTTTCAGGAGTGCAAAACTAGCATAACTGGTTTGCACACACACACATTGTGTGACTTGTTTGCGTGGGTCTTTATCTATATCTGTCAGACATGTCCAGAGCAAACGAAATCTCACATAAAATGCTGTCAGAGGTTCGACAGACGTTTTTGAATCTTTCCGCTACCTTGCGTTGTGTCACCTCTTCACCCACCAACTGTGGAAAAGGCAAAATGCTTATTAACTCAGTGCCTGTTAAGCGTTCTTGCAAATCCCGTTTGTTCCAGATGTTTTTAAAATTTTCGTCAGCTGTGGGGGGGGACTTCTGGTTTTGCAGTGAGGCTGGGGGATTCATCACAGTCTCTCCCACCCGCATGGCACAGGTCCTATAGAAGCACTGGACCCGACGTTCCAGGGACCTTCTGTATCTACTGAAATTGTAGAAGTGATGGGATGCTTCCGGAAGTCCTTCATATTAACGCGATCCGTTACCCTGACTGGGAAAAGATGGTCAGCTACAGTGTTGTTCTTGTTGGCCTCTGACACCATCCCCCCCCCCCCCACCTATTTTAAGACTTTCTGTCTGTCTGGGACTCAATTCTTTTTTTTCCTCGCTAAACCAGTGATCTGGAAGGTCTCGCTCCAAAATGAAAGGCTCCGTTTCCGTGCTGTTGAGTTTCTCTTCTTGGTAATTCCGAAAGCTTTCCTCTTTCACATCACCCACAGTTGGGCGTCTTTCGGGAAAAAAAAAAAAATGGGAGGAGGCGTGAATTAAAAGTGAAGCTGGTTCATGCGGCCCGTGCTGTATCACTCTCTCTCTATCTCTCACTTTCTCTGTCTCTCTCTCTCACACATACACACACACACACACACACACACACACAGCCCAGCAGTAACCAATTAACAGGTAGCAGGGATTCTCAGGCAGCCTCTGATTGGCTACCTCTGCCTCCCATTGAGGATTAAGTGTCGTGTGTGTGGTTTGTGTCTTGAGGAAAGGACTGATGCTCATTCTTACTTTTTCTACGATTACTGTTAAGCTCGGGGAGAATCCTGTTTCGCCCCCATTTTAGACAAAGTAATGTCAGCTCGGTCTATGAATGGATTTGGTGTTAGTGTCCGGTATCTTAACTGAGATGCAGTCATGTTTGCTATGTGCCGCCCCCACCCCCCCCGCGACGTACTCGGCACACTACCCTGGAACGGTCCAGCTTTACCGCAGCTGTTTGAGACTCGTCGCCTGCCAGGGCTGTTTACGTTGGGTTGCCTAGGCGACGCCTCAGCCAATGACAGGGCAGATGGGGGCTGCTCGCGCTCGGTCGTGACCCCTGCCATCGCAGGCACACCGTGCCCTTGACTGCGACGTCCCTGCTGCGCACCCGGTGATGCGTGCCCACGGTCCACGTCCCTCTATCTGTGACGTGACCTCCTTCACTGTGGCATGACCTTCTGAGTCTCCTTATTTGTTTAATTTAGTTGTGTCATCGTTAGACTGGTATCCCTGCTTTGTGCCCTGGGACAGACTCCAGGCACTGCTCCCGCCCCCTATATTAAAAAAGGACTAATTTATGGCAGCATGCCTTGTGCAAGTTCCGGACTCAGAGGCATAGATAGTGTCTGACGCACGGCTGGGCTGGGGTGTGTGTGTGTGTGTGTGTGTGTGTGTGTGTTTGGCTCCCTCGTTATGCCGTCTGGACAGTATGCAGTATGCTGTTCTGGGTCGAGGTCCAGTCCTGTCCAGCCAGTGCGCTTTTGGAACAAAGGCTTTGTTGCTGCCCCGAAACTCGCTCAGGGTGTGGATGCTGCCCAGCGGCAGCGTGTAGACAGGGAGCCTGGCCTGGTGTGACAGCCCTGCAGGGAAGGAATTGCTCCTGGCGGCTTGCCTTTGGACCCGCCTCCTCAGGCACGGCCACACCCAATCAGAGCAGGGCATGGGCCAAAGGGGACCATCTCATTGGTGCACGCAACATGAGGAGAGGGTAGTAGATGGAGGACAGGGTCTGACCACGTTTCTTTGCTGTTCCAAACTGACACCCGTGGAAAAAAAAGTATGGAAAATGCCTGCCCCTGGAAGGGTGAGGTAAGAGGATGATGGTGATGCATACGACATAGGGCAGCGTGGCCAGATGCGTTCGAATGATGATGATGATGATGTCACTGGGGGCAGAGCGCAGTGCACGCTGACGCCGAATTCTGCCGAGGAGCCGGAGGAATCTCACGCTGTTCCCTCACAGCGTCCAGTGAAGTCAGCCAGCCTGGCTCTGCTGGGACATGACCCAGTTTGTCTCCGGGGCTGAGCGGGGTCAGCACAGGACAAGGTGACACAGTGGCTCGCAGTGCGTCTGTGTCGAGGTGGGTCACGCCAGCCGGACGCAGCTGCCACGTTGAGGGGGGTGACAGGGAGCTGCCTACTTTTGATGAATAAGACGGGCGCGCGAGTGCAGGAAATGACACACGCATGCACACACTCCACACCATGCGGCCTGTGGGACACCCCCTCTCCCCCCCAAATCCATGCAGGGCAGGAGTTCCTCACACAGACCCGACGGCTCCCAAAAGGTGTCATCTGTGCAGCTCCAAGACTCTGACGGCCTCCCCTTGCATTTAAGGAAGCAGGAAGAGGAAGGTGATAAATTTAGTTTACATTTGTGAATGTTTTTTTTAACGACGGATTACAGAATCTGGATTCCAGCTTGAGTACTTCCCCTTACATCCGTGTTGGTTATCCCCACAGGATTAGACTCAACAGCGCCACCTCTTGAGCGTTGCAAGCCGGTGTTATTTACCGCTGTCTGTCCATAACGAAAAGCTCGCCAAGCTTTCGAAATCCTACCGGATTCTTTCTGCCAGTTGGCGTAGAGAGGAAGGAAGGTAAAACACAGCACCTATTGCACATGGCTGCACCGCCCTTTCCCAGTTGCTGGGATGGAACGGTAGCCATGGTAACCGCAGGCTGTGGAGTCATGGGGTGTGGGAGGGCTTTAATAATTATCCGTGTCATGTGGCTGCTGCTGGTTCCCAGCTCTGGTTGGCTGATCCCATCCCTTCTGGAACGTACGCTCAGGATCTCTAGAAGGGGGTCCCCACAAAGCTCTAGGTTAGGCCCAGAAGGAACGCTCTCCCTGGTGACCACAGAAACAGTGCCAGCTCTTCCTGGTGGGCTTCACTGCGCAGATCCAGGAGAGATATGATTACGTCGTCACCTCCATTCAAGGGCTGTCACAGATGGCTTGGGTAGAGTTCCAGCACTGGGGGGAGGGGGCGGGGGGTTGGTTGACAGCGAGGCTTTTGACTAATGAGACGGTGTCCATAAGCTGGTTTGTGGGTTCCTAAGGACAGATTTATGCAGATAGAGATTTTCTTCCCCTGAAATTTGCATGGTCAGCTTCACGAAAATTATCACATAGCAGCATCTATTTTTAAGGGGTTGCGGTGAATCAGATTGTCAGCCTGTAATTTGATGGCGTCCGCCTGGTGTGTGTGACAGGTGATAGCCCATGTGGCAGGGAGGGGTACAGTCACAAATTTAGAGGGCCGTCCTCTGTGTCAGGACTTCCACAGACATACACACACACACACACACACACCTGTGGGGAAAAGGTACGATCCAGTGACTGGACAGCTAAAATTAATTTGCCACTGTGAGGATGTTTCCGTTGATATCGACAGTGTTTCGACTTTTAGATGGTTTGCGTTGGCCTAAGAGCTCCACCCAAATGTTTGTAGGTTCACGTCTGCAGTGGAGATCTGCTTGTGTACACTTGAAATAAACTGTTACAACACGGAGTTACTCCAAGACATGTTAACCCAGTGGTATGTCGTTTTTCTCTGTTTTTCTCACATATGATGACAGGGTGTGTACTTTTAAAACCAGAGACCATGCAGTGCTCACTGTATTTTTGCTAGGCTGTCTGTTTATTTTGGCTGACATCGTTGTTTTTTTTAGTCCCTTTGAGAGAATAGAGTTTACCGCGAGAATTAGTTTACCGCGGTCCTCTTGTGGCCCCTCGCTTCCGGCTGCTCACTTCCTGCTACGTTTTTTTTCCTTTTATCTCAGTCGTACACAACAGCCCTCCAGACAGGAAGTGATGCAAATACGTTTCATTAATGTCCTGCCAATGTGCTACCAGAATAAAGTGAGCTCAAAAAGCGTGCCGTCTTTCTTTGGTGCGAATTTGGCATTCTGCCAACGTCACTCATCAGAAATGTCACGAAAAGCCAGTATTAAACATTAAAGTGGCGGGGTGAATTGCGTTTGCCGTAGGCATGGAAAGGTGGACCCTCTTGTGCTCCGGTCCTTTGTGTTGGTCTGAATGGTCTCCCTGCGGGCAGCTCTCAGCTTGGGATGCCTTCGGTCATGTGACATCTCGCTGACGACGACGTCCGGCTCATTCAGCGTAAGGACTCATTGACTTGCCGTATAAGCCGGTAGTCCGAGGGTGACGGCGAGGGGCTGCATCCGTGTAGGGAAACTTCTCAAAGTACATTGCGGTTGACAAAAAGCGACTTAGCTGCTGGAGTAGCATTTAGCCTGGTTTCATGTCGCAGGGCTGTGCTCTGTGTGATCATATCTACGTTGTTTATGTTCCCCTTAGTCTGGGTAACAGATCAAATAAGTCTTGCCTTTCTGTTCCTACGGTAGGTGGCAGGAAGCGAGGAGTAGCACTCGGAGAGTTTGTTAGCTTTTATGGGTGTGAGTCTTGGAGACGCCTGCGCTCAGTTCACATCCAGCGGAATAACCCAGATATGGTTAAACGTTTTCGTGGTTTTAGTCTGAGAAATCAGGGAGAAACACGTCATCCCGGTGATGTCACCCAGCTGGCGCTGGAGGCCGCGTGGCTTTTAGCGTGTTTAGCCATCTGCCGGCCTCCTGTCTTTCAAAGGGGGGAGGGGGGTTAATTTCCCCCCCAGGAGGGGCAAAAGCGACGGCGCGACGTCAACCGTGCCGAGGATGGGAACGTTTGCCGGCGTGGCGATTCACCCGCGGAAAGCCTGAGGTTGTCCATGACTCACTGTGACTCACCATGACGACGGCGGCGGCTTTGCGGCGGGGGTCACGGGGACGGCGGTGTCTGAGGTTGCTCTGATTCAGCACCTCTCTGTCTGGCAGGGTGGAGGTTATATTCATTTTATCGGATTCGCTGATTTATCACCGCAAATGTTGACACCTTCAGGGAATGTGCCGTGTGAAGGTCTCGAGCTCCTCTCCTGGACTTCTGCAGAAGCCCAGCTGTAGCTTCTCCTCTGGGGGGGACGGGAAGGAAGGCAGCCATCCGAATCATGACCATCATCCGCATCCTTTATAGGACTGTGAGGAGCGTAGGGTTTTGGTGCCTGACAGGAGCAGCTCACACCCGGGTGATGGTACTGACTGAGTGCCAAAGTCCTGCTCATCCTGTAGTAGTTTGAGGAGAACCAGACATCCATAGCGACAGCATATACAGTACGACTCTATCCACAAGTAACCCAGACAACTCCATGAAGATAGGTGACCGGCCCATTCTTGATCGAAGAGGGCGGGGCCACAGGGGCACTGGCCCCAGCTGAAAGCTGATTGGCCCCCGGTGTGCTCCCTGTCACTCATTGACTCAAAACATATGATTGCCATTTATGAGGTTGGCCCCTCTGTATGAATTATCTCCCTACCTTAAAGAAATCGTCCCTGACAACCATTAAAGAATCAGAGGAAACAACGATAAACTTTACAATCTGCGTTTAACTTCAAATGCAAAGTGGTTTTATCTCCCATAAATGCACAATGGGGCCCAAGTAATAAACGAATCATGGGTTTGAACACTCTTTAGTTTTCTGTATTGAATCCTGAGCAGCACAAATCGATTCGTCCATGGAAAGGCACAAAAATCATTTCACCCCTGTAGCCTCTGCTTTGTTTGGAGGACACGGCCCGTGAGGGGCAGCGGTGTTCGGTAATGCCGCATCGATCGTGCGGATGGTGAGCTGGAAGGACGGAAGGCCGTTAAATATGGTTCAGCCAAAGATGCTTCTTCCAATTTCCTTCACGGTTAAATGGCTTCCTGGCATCGACTGACCCTGAACGATGATTTGAGGGGGCTGAGCTGGGCTCGATTGCTGCTGATTCCAGTAACTGTCAGCATGGAGAGCAGTCATTAAGAATTTAGTGAAGAATTTCAGGTTTACGTTCATTCATGAAGATCCATAAATGTTTGGTAACTGAGATGAGCCTTTGCAGAAACCCTTCAAGGGTATGTAAGGACAGGATGGGCAGGATATCTGGCGATTTCGTTGTCCACTGACCTTTCACCTTCTCCATCTGTACATTCTCCAACTTGCTCCCAGAAGGAGCGGAAGTGGGAGGATGCATCTTTCATATTTGCTCACTAGTCCAGGGTCGTGGTGAGTTTGGACATTGATGGACAGAGTTCAAGAGAGAGGCCATCCTGGACTGGATGAGTTACACTGTTGGTCTTTCTTCAGCTGGTTATATTTGCGGAAGTTCTTCAGATGAAGAACAGCAGCAAGGGAACTCTAAAGATTCACTAACGCCATGGAGACAAGTGCTTGCCTTCTAGCAACCAAAAGATCCACGATGGCTTTATGACCATGAAGGTGGGCTTGGCATAACCACGGCCACGTCAGCAAATGGGGTTGCCACTACGGGCCACCAGCCTAGACAGGAACGCCTTGGCACTGCCTCATTTCCCTGGCCTGGCACCGGAGAGCGCAGAGGGTGTGCCGGTGGAGAGGAGAAAAATCTGCCTGAGCAAATTTTTCACTTCAGTGAGTGCCATTGTTCACGCAATATGAAGATTCTGTGCTTCTGCCTTCGGAAAGGAGAAGCAGCCTTTAAATTAGATCCTGGCCGTCTTGCAGCAAGATGAACGGTCAGACCACCGAGGGCCAAAGCGGAGAAGGTCACCATGAAGAGAAAGCCACGCATTTTAAGGTGATTTAAAAGCCAATCACTGCTGCTGTGATCATCGGTCGTGCATGACTTAGTCAGTCCTGTCTCCAGTCTGAATGACAGATCTGCCCCAGCCTCACCCCCGCACAGATCCCGGTGGGGCCAAGCAGTGGCCACACCAACGTGTTTGCCCAGGGTGGGGGCACGGATCTGTAGGAGGACGTAGGTGTGCAACATGCATCATAAATTCCTCTCAGAGAGTCCGGGACCACAGGGTTATGGGTAGAACGGAAATGTAGCATAAACAAAGGAAAACTCCCATAAGGGAAGGACAGTTTGGCCCGAGTCAGCTGCCTTCCCGGCCATCTCCTCCCCGTCTCCTCCCCATCTCCTCGGCCGTCTCCTCCCCATCTCCTCCCCATCTCCTCCCCATCTCCTCAGCCGTCTCCTCCCCATCTCCTCAGTCGTCTCCTCCCCATCTCCTCTCCATCTCCTCGGCCGTCTCCTCCCCATCTCCTTGGCCGTCTCCTCCCCATCTCCTCAGCCGTCTCCTCCCCATCTCCTCTCCATCTCCTTAGCCGTCTCCTCCCCATCTCCTCCCAATCTCCTCCCCATCTCCTCCCAATCTCCTCCCAATCTCCTCACTCGTCTCCTCCCCATCTCCTCTGCCGTCTCCTCCCCATCTCTTCGGCCATCTCCTCCCCATCTCCTCGCCCGTCTCCTCCCCATCTCCTCGCCCGTCTCCTCCCAATCTCCTCAGCCATCTCCTCTCCATCTCCTCGCCCGTCTCCTCCCCATCTCCTCGCCCGCCTCCTCCCCATCTCCTTGGCTGTCTCTTTAGCCGTCTCCTCAGCTGCCTTTATTTATTTCAGCGTTGGGCCTGGGATTCTTACTTGCTCAAGCCATATGGATGAGGATCTCAGGGAAAGATCGGAGGTCTGTTTGCAGAATCCCTGTTGTTTTTGGCGCTGCTTGCCCCCATCCTGTGATTGTTCATGGGCATCATAGGTGCACGTGGGCCTGATGACCCATTCACAGGTGTATACAGGTCTGTGGGGCATCATGCCACCCTGTCAATGTGGCAGCTGACTCACAGGTACATTTATCATGTAATTCCTAACCCCCAGCCCTTAGTGTCAGTGAGCGGAACTGACATTCTTTCCCACTTCACTGCATTTTGGGTAAACGCTTCCCTCGCTGGAGCTGAATGATGTTCTGCGAGCAGCTCGGGGCTCGAGATGGTCCAGCATGCTTCTGACAACCCCCCCCCCCATTCCACCCCACCCCCACACACCGAGCCGACACCCTGGGGTCCTGAGCATTACAGCTCCCTCAGCAGAAGATGAATTTAAAACATAATGAGGTAATAAATAAAGAGAACGCTTAGGTATCGACCTCCCAGGATACCCGGTCCTTGGGAACTTGCAGACAGTCCACATTTTTGCTCCCTCCCAGCTCCTTGCCAGACAGTCCACATTTTTGCTTCCTCCTAGTTCCCTGCCAGAAAGCATTTCTGGGAGCTGGGAGATAGCAAAAACATGGACCGTCTCTGGGTCTCTGAGGACCAGATTAGGAAACACTGCCCCGGGATAATAATTTGAGTGGTATGGCTGAACAAAGTTTGTGTTTGTGTGTTTCTACAAGCTTTTATGAGCTCACGCAGTCACCGGGGATGTAATGAGCGGTGGCTGGGTCGTCGGGGCGTTCCGCTGGACTTTGTGTGCGTCACCCTGTGAGAAAGAATCGTGTTACAGGCCAGCGCTGAAGGTCCCGATTGTACGCCGTCAGTGCATGTAGCCTGGGTCCCGTCCCTGTTGGCAGCACGCCTTTTTACAGCCCCTAATTACACACGTGCCTTCGGAAACCCCCGCTCACCGACCAGGCCTGTTATTATCCCTTATCTCCAAGGAATCTGGATTGCTGCTCTAATTGAGTTTTTATTTGGCTGCCGGTTTTTGTGGCGCCGTTTTTTACCCATTAATCCTAAAGGCCTAAACTCGCCTGAGGGGTGTTATATCCGAACAGAACCACAGGGGGCACCGTGTAGCTCATGGAACCAACCAGACCCTTTAAATTCCACTAGAATAGTGATCAGAAATGCAATCCTATCCTATGGCTGCTGGCCCGCATCCTGGGCAGGACTTGCTGTTATACCCTTAACATTTATCATTTTGTTTTAGAACTTTTTTTTTTTTTTGAGAAAGAAGGGCCGGCCAATCGCCAGAGCAACTGGGGGTTAGGGGCTTTTCTCAGGGGCGTAAATTGAAACTGTGCCATTTCACCTATTGACCTTCCGATCGCCGTTACACCAGCTTATCCTGCTGAGCCACACCTACTCAGTCTTACCATGAATTATAATGTCCGGCTGTTTAAACAAAATACGTGAACCTTCAAGCTGACTTTAACTGACAGTGATCATATGGACGTCGTGATGACCTGTCATCTGTCTGGGCTTCCAGGCTTCCTCATGGCATCTTCATCATCGTGTTAAGCTGCAGATATGAGGGTCCCCCAATATGACATTATTAAAATTCTTGTGAGTCATACTGGAAAAGCAGAACTGCAAAAGCTGCCATTTCGGCTCTAAGAGCCGACCGACACACATGGAAATGATACGTAAGGGTCGAGTGCGGCTTCCCCCCAGCCGGTATGTCATGATCTGTAATCGCCGGCTGACAGAGGGGTCTCTCCCCCGACGGCTTTCATGAGGCCTTTCGCACGCAGTCGATCGACGACTCCGCACCTCCGCTGCCCGTTGGAGGTCTGTCGATCAGCGCCTGCCCCCCTGCCCCCCGCCCCATACCCTTCTGGCCTTAAGTGCATCTCAGGGGGGGTTTGATTAAAATGCAGCCGCAGCAGCCGGGAGTCTCATCAGTGGCAACCTTCTCGCTCGCAGGGGGAGGCCTGATCATTATTACGCACCCGCCGGGGCGGTGGGGGGGGTGCGGGGGGTGGCAGATTTCAGCAGTAAAGTTCACACTGTGAACTTCATCGTGTGGATGGACAGTGCTTGGGTGTGTTTGTGTGGGAGTCATGTATGTATTATATTGGTCCTCACAATGTGATAAAAACCTGTTATTTTGACTTTTTATTATTTATTTTTTTGTGTTGTCAAAGGCAAACTCAATTTCCTAAAAATTTGTGACAAAAACAAAATGTATTGCATTTTGTTTGGTTACTTAGAGTTATGGTTAGGGCTGGGTAGGGGTTAAGGTTGTCATGTTGGGATTAGGGTTATGCCCACAGAAATGAATGGACGGTCCCCACAAAGATATGCATGCAAACGTGTGTGTGTGTCTGTCTGTGTGTGTGTCTGTGTCTCTGTGAGTGTGTGTGTGTGTCACTGTGAGTGTATCTCTGTGCGCGTGCGTCTGTGTCTGTGAGTGTGTTTCTGTGTGTCTCTTTGAGTTTGTCTGTGTTGTGAATTTCTTGGGACTGTAACATGTTTTAGCTCTTGGGAGCATTTGTTTTTCCACACAGATTTTATTTCCTCAGATTAGAGGGTCTCTCACCATAACGAGAGACCTAAAGCAAGTGAGGAATCGGGTAAGGAGGTCGCTGCTCGAGGTGCGAGTGGCAGAGCTGTGGCTCAGCGGGATCGGATACCTGCGGCCGCCGGGTCAAATCCCAGGGTCAGCTACGTGATTTCGCTGTTGGCCCTTAATTCCTCCAGGGACTGTCTGACCCTGATTTAAAAAAAAATTAATTATGTTGCTTTGGATAAAAGCAGCCGCTGCATAAATAAATTGTAATGTAATGAACCGAACGGCTAATTAGGCATCAGGCTGTATGACTCAGCAGAGTGTAAGAGGCTCCGCCCACAAACTTATAAACGAGGGTCTGGAGATGAATCACCAAACTGGAGCTGAAGCAAGACTCGTCTTGTCTTCTTCTGCTTTTTCTTCTTCTTCATCCTTCTCCTCCTTCTGTCCACTGTCTTCCCCTTTTTGTAGCTGTACCAGAAGTCCCTCTTTCTATTTTAATTCGAAAACTCCTCTGTTTGCCTGTTCACTCCAGCTCAGTTCAAAGAGCAAAGAACACGCAGTAGACCCTGACAAACCATAATGATACACCATCCATCCATCTTCTAACTGCTTACCCTGGTCCGGGCCGTGGGCAGGGCGCTGGAGCTGGGCTCTGGCCTGGATGGAATTCTTGTCTGTCATAGGGCTCAGAAATGGACAGTTATACACTACAGGCAGTTTAGAAACATGGGTTATCCTGGCTACATGTCTTTGGACTGTAGGAGGTGCGATTCGAACCCCTAACCCTGGAGGTGTGAGGTCACTGTGCTACCCACTAAATAGAACCTAAAATCTAATAAATGTAATAAATTGCAGTGTGATTGCTGCTGATGCATGCTCTGGCGTGATTGGTGCTCTGCCATGATTGGTGCTGTGCAGCTCCCTCCCTCCCTGCAGGGTTTGTCCTACCCGGCTGAGCTTTGTGGCGAAGCTGCATCCCAGAGAAAATGACCCAGTGGAGGGGGGGTGGGGGCATGTCCACAGACTGTGTGCTAAATATAGAGGGGCCTACCCTCCAAACACAGCCAGGGAGGAGAGATTTGGGCGGGGAGGGGGGTGCCAGTGTTGTGTTTGTTGCGGAGAGGGGGAGCGATGGAAAGAGAGATCCCGAGGAGAAAGTGGGATGAAGGATAGGATCCCTCTGGATGAGGAACTGCTGGTCAGGGGGTCCATTCTTCCGGCAGCAGGCCAGCAAAACGCATTGGCTGCAGGAGCATGTTGAAAAGTATGGCTTGTGACAAGTGTGACTGCATGCAGTCCAGCGGCGGCCGGCTGCGCGGCTGCAGAGGGGCACTCGCCGCACCAGCCATATTGTGTATTTTAAAAGTGCATTTTTTGCTGACGCAAGCTGAGTTCTGCATCTCCCAAAGGAGACCTAATCATTCTTTGGGCTCGAAAAGAGAAGGGGGGGGGCATTGCGGGGCTCTGGCAGAGCAGAATCCTGCGAAAATGGTAATGGAAAAGACGATTTATGGTGCTTTTTTTTTGAGCTGCGAGGAGTTGTGGGGAGGGGTGATCTGTTCATGTCTTCTGAATGCAGCAATTATGGAACATTTATATCCATCCATCCATCCATCCATCCATTCCTTGTCCTTGGAGCAGCCAGAAAGAGATGCTTGTCCATGTGGCTGTGGGTCCCGCCTTTCTTTGGCCTGTTCCCCTTTCGGTTTGGGTCGCTGCCGTCCTATTGGCCGTGGGGGCGAGGAGCTTGTCAGCTGATGGTCTGCCGCCTGCCTGGGGGCAGCCAGGAATGCAGTGAAGGCCTCGGTCCATGCCTGAGCAATAGCACCTCCAGCAGGGCATTCTGCTCCTGCAGTGCATCTCTTATCCTCTCTTCCGCTTTTCTGTGATTAACACGATGTGATGAGTAAAAATTACATCCCATAATAACCGCCTCTGAGCCGGGGCATTAGGAGGTCAGTCGTGCTGGTGTATAGACTGAGTGTGATTAAGGCCAGTCAGCCTGTAAACATACATAGCTGCTGTTTCATTTGGCATTTGGCTGGAGATCATTATTTATTTGTTCCTGATTGAAATAAGTCAGCATACGGCTCAAAAATAACCCCCTCCACCCCCCCCCCCCCAGACTCAGAAAGCTCATATGGCTGCACCGAGCAGAGGGTTTAGACTTCAGTGAAGTGCTCGAGCAGGTATGCAGCACGGATGGATGGATGGATGGATGGATAGGCAGGGCTGACAGAAAGATCTAAGAGCGCAATTATCTTGACGGGGTTCGGCAAACACGGTCACAGCAAAGTCAGCCTGCGAACAATAGCAGATTTGAACTTCAGAGCAAATGAAAAACAGAAGTCAGCTCCCCGATGGTGGTGAGTGTTTCCCCGGAAAAAAATAACAAGCCGACCCAAATCTTCCATTCTGTCAAAATGAAATACTTCCTGTCAGAGGACACCCGTGCAGGACTGTCAATTTGTTTGCCTACGCTGAGCGCAGCTGTGTAAATATCGGCATTTTTCAAGTGTAGTCAGTCATAAAATCGGTGAACAACGAGCATAATCAGTCTCTAACGGAGAGGGCCTCGTTTGTCTAATTAATAACATGCGTGGACCTGCAGCTCGTCCTAGAGGCCTCTGCGTCAGTGTGGGATAATCCCACTGTGCACCCCCCCCACCCTGCTCTATTCGGAAGAACTTGAATGACAAGTATTGAGCCAAGGAACAAAGATGATGCTTTAATCTTTAGAACACTAAAGCTTTTCTATTTCTTCATTTCAAACAGCTCTGAGCAAACCTGGGTGCCGCCCCTTAAGAAGTTTACTCTGAGGAGTAGGAGCGGGTGGTGGTGGGGTTCCGGGTCGGTTCTAGGTAAATTTAGACCCGGTGCCACTGTGTTGAGAAAGAGCCTTGAGGCTGCTGGGCAGAGTTTGCTGTCAGATCTGTTCCTGGATGCAGGCCAGTTCTCTTTTCCTTTTCCCCCGTGGGACGGAGAGCTCTGAAGACGCCGGTGTAAAGCCGATCGGAGTCACCTCTGGGAGGCGGTGCAGAGCAGGGTGGGCAGGGGGGAGCGGCGAGGATTATCAGCATGTCTATACCCCCAGAGGGACGACCCAGGGTTTGAGTAGTACAGTCCTGCCCAAACCGTCCAGGCAAGGGTGTGGATCTGCCAAGTTGTGTGTGGGGATTTCAGCCCGAAAATGCAGCAGAAAGTGACTGAATGGCATCAGGTCTAAAAGGACATTAAATGAAATTACTATTTCTTTTCTAACTCCCACAGTAGAAACCTCCAGCTCTTTATGGATCCTTGAGCTGAGTTTTGTGTTGCTGTCCTCTGAAGAGTCATGGGAGAGAGAGGGAAGGAGGGAGAGAGGGAGAGAGGGAGAAAGGGAGCCCTAGCGTGGCATGTCAGAGGGGGTGGGGCGGCCACTGCTGTTTAGTGAGGAATCTCTGTGCTACACACTTGAGGCAAAACAGCCACCCCAGGGGCCACCCACCGGGAAGGAGAGGCCGGCAGAGAGGCTGAGAAGGAGGCGGCAGGAAGCAGCAAACTGATCTGGGATCAGCGGCAAGGCGAGGGATAAATGGGCCAGAATAGCGGTCAGGAGGTGGCAGGAAACAGTGAACTGATCTGGGATCAGCGGCAGGGCGAGGCATAAATTGGCCAGAATAGTGGCCAGGAGGTGGCAGGAAACAGTGAACTGATCTGGGATCAGCGGCAGGGCGAGGGATAACTGGGCCAGAATAGCAGTCAGGAGGTGGCAGGAAACAGTGAACTGATCTGGGATCAGCGGCAGGCAAGGCATAAATTGGCCAGAATAGTGGCCAGGAGGTGGCAGGAAGCAGCGAACTGTAAACAGTGGTGTGACTCCGCCCTGCGGCATGATAGCAGAGCCCCCCCTGCTGCCGTTAGTGTGTTACTGCGGCGGAATGGTTTTAGCCTCATGTCTCAGAACACAGCTGGTTAGAACGCCGTCCGGTGTCATTTTGCATAGTTTGGTGGGGGGGGGGGGTGTTAATGGTTTGGAACGAGTGGTTACTGAAAGGGGGTGTCAGGCAGGGGGATGGTGAGCGACCGACCCGTCATGTGACCTTGGGCGTGACGTTTATTTTTGCCTCTGGATTTGTGTGTGTCTGTGTCTGTGTGTGTCTGTGTATGTGTATGTGTCCAGGATGCATGTGGGTGTTTATTTCCGGAGCCTTTGAGTAGAAGAGGCGAAAAGGAGCAGGAGATGAAAGGGATGATTTAAAAAAATGTTTTCCTCAACATCAGAACAAAACCCAGATGGGGGTTTTGATCATACAGTGAGGGGAGGGAGGCCACACACTGTCACACAGAGAAGCATAGAGCCACACACTGTCACACAGAGAAGCATAGAGCCACACACTGTCACACAGAGAAGCATAGAGCCACACACTGTCACACAGAGAAGCATAGAGCCACACACTGTCACACAGAGCCACAAACGGTCACACAGAGAAGCATAGAGCCACACACTGTCACACAGAGAAGCATAGAGCCACACACTGTCACACAGAGAAGCATAGAGCCACACACTGTCACACAGAGAAGCATAGAGCCACACACTGTCACACAGAGCCACAAACGGTCACACAGAGAAGCATAGAGCCACACACTGTCACACAGAGAAGCATAGAGCCACACACTGTCACACAGAGAAGCATAGAGCCACACACTGTCACACAGAGAAGCATAGAGCCACACACTGTCACACAGAGCCACAAACGGTCACACAGAGAAGCATAGAGCCACACACTGTCACACAGAGAAGCATAGAGCCACACACTGTCACACAGAGAAGCATAGAGCCACACACTGTCACACAGAGAAGCATAGAGCCACACACTGTCACGCAGAGCCTTACGCTGCCACACATTATCATGCAGAACCTTACACTGCCACACACTGTCACGTAGAACCACACACTGTCACACAGAGCCACACACTGTCATGCAGAGCCTGACGCTGCCACACACTGTCATTCAGAGCCTGACGCTGCCACACACTGTCACGTAGAACCACACACTGTCACGCAGAGTCACACACTGTCACACAGAGCCTGACGCTGCCACACACTCTACAGGCAGCTCTGTCTGTCTGTCACCCCACAGTGAGGCTCCTGGGAACATCGGTGCACCTTGACAATGCAGCTGTGCTGTGTTCAGGTCTTTAAAATCCTATAAGGAGCCCATGACAAGTGCTGGGTCCGTCCCTGTGCAGGGGCAGGTTCCCCCCCAGGCCAGAGGTGGCGCTGTGGCCTGGCTGGCGGCAGGCCAGTGGGGCTGGGATCTCTCACAAACCATGCTCTGTCTCTCCCGCTTTTCAGCTCGCAGACAAAAGGCAGTTCTCTCCCAATTATGCATTTAACTCATTGGCGTATAAAGGGTGATGGGGGTCCCTTCGTGTTGCTATGGCACCGGGCGTGGGGTGATGTAATGACCACAGACAGACCATTTTAGCAGGGATATCCACTGCTCATTCTGTTTTGAATTGTGGGAAGTGGGCGGGGCACTTGACTCACAGCACCCCCTGCTGGCTCGCCCAACGCAGATAATGTGACTAATTAGGGGTTTAAATTGCCATCCAGCTGCTGCCCAGTAGGGAGCGACCCTGACCGCCTCGGTACATCCTGCAGGAGGCCCGGAAGCAGACATTCCCAGCCTTTATTCCGCTGCATGCGGGATCGGGATAGCCAGTGCCAGCGTGGGCACGTCCCAAACTCCGCCCCCAAAACCCCACCCCCGCGGCTTCCTGAACACATGTCTCTCACTGTTTCCGCTACGGGACATCTTCAGCTGGGTGAGGGGGTAATGTCATGCAGAACCTTACACTGCCACACACTGTCACGCAGAGCCACACACTGTCACTAAGGTGTGAAGTGGAGGTGTTCCGGAGCCCCCCCGGGGAAACACTCTGCAGGCTTCACTCTTATCAAGGCAGACCTGCTGACTACTACAACCCCCCCCCGCCCCCCCCCTTCAAATGCTGACCCTCAGTCTGGCTGGGGGGTTGTGGGAGGGATGGCTGTCCGATCTGATGTTAGGAACGAGATCGCCACCGTGAGATCACCCCTCACCGGCACTGGGGGAGGAATCAGAGAGTGGAGGGGACTTCCTGTTTGTTTAATATTTCATCTTTAATTATTGCACCCCCTGGTGGTCTGGTGCTGAAGGACATGCCTTCGGTGCCCACAGCACCCTGACCAGCTTCCGTGATCTGCGAGTCCATTTGAGGTGCAGCAGCTGGGACCCCATGCTGGAGCTCCTCTGTTATCCAATTTCCTAGCAACCATTTGAAAGGGTCCTCATTTGGGTGGGGGGTTGAGGGGGGACCGGAGATGGAGCTTCAGTGGAAATGATTTAAGATTAGAGCCTCTGCCGTCAACATCCTGGTCTCTGGGGCTCCTCTTTCTGCTGCTGCCAGACGGGGTGGGGGGTGGAGGTCAGAGGATGGCTGCTGTTGAGGGAGGCAGGCTGACCCATTAGGCTTTGCAGGTCAGTGTACTTTTTCTCTGATTGGCTCCCGAATCTGCCTCACTAACCAGCACTATGCACCCTCCCCCAACCAACCCAGACCAAAGCTACACTTTCAGTTTCCGTAGAAACTCAAATACATTAGCATTTTTTTTCATGACGCTCATATATCCAGGCAGTGCGCTCACACACTGTGTACCCAGAATCCCTGTTCCCCTCTCAATGGCTGGTCTGGGTGGGTTTTATTAGGTAAACAATCACTTTTTAAAGGTTTATGGAGGGGCATTCATCTGTTTTTTGAGTCCCCATCTCTTCCGCTACCTCGGTCTTTAAGGCTCCACTTCTCAAGGTCCTCTTGTCTTTGAAGGCCTGTTTCTCATCATCTCGCGACATCTCACTGTCTCTCAAGGTCCCTCTATCTATGAGGTCCTGTCTCTCGAGGTCCCTCTATCTATGAGGTCCTGTCTCTCGAGGTCCCTCTATCTATGAGGTCCTGTCTCTCGAGGTCCCTCTATCTATGAGGTCCTGTCTCTCGAGGTCCCTCTGTCTATGAGGTCCTGTCTCTCTAGGTCCCTCTGTCTTTGAGGTCCTGTCTCTCGAGGTCCCTCTGTCTATGAGGTCCTGTCTCTCGAGGTCCCTCTGTCTATGAGGTCCTGTCTCTCTAGGTCCCTCTGTCTTTGAGGTCCTGTCTCTCGAGGTCCCTCTGTCTTTGAGGTCCTGTCTCTCGAGGTCCCTCTGTCTATGAGGTCCTGTCTCTCGAGGTCCCTCTGTCTTTGAGGTCCTGTCTCTCGAGGTCCCTCTATCTATGAGGTCCTGTCTCTCGAGGTCCCTCTATCTATGAGGTCCTGTCTCTCGAGGTCCCTCTGTCTATGAGGTCCTGTCTCTCTAGGTCCCTCTGTCTTTGAGGTCCTGTCTCTCGAGGTCCCTCTGTCTATGAGGTCCTGTCTCTCGAGGTCCCTCTGTCTATGAGGTCCTGTCTCTCATTGTTGTTTGAGGTCCCGTCTCTCTCTCAAGTCCTTCTTTAACACACTTTAAATTCTCTCCGGCAGCCTTACTGACTTTCAGCCACATCTACATTTTGTGTAACAAAGGTCCCCTTCCAGAAAATTTATTTAAGTTATAATTAAAGGGTTTGGTTCAAATATCTTAATTATGAAAAGGTCACAAACAAAAATATAATCATGTAAAATAAATACCAATTCAATCACTGTCTCTGCAGGAATTTGTAAAGACCTGTTAAATACAGTTATGTAAACACAACTAGCCTGTGTGATACTGTATCGGGATCACTACATTCATTTTAGCTTTGCATCAGTGCTGCATTGGGCTGTAAAATGTACTTCACGAGGTTGATGCAAGGCTTGAACTCCATTTGTGACCAGATACTGGCCCTGCGTCAGCTCTTTGCCTGGTGATTACAGTAAACCTTGCTGTTGCTCTGTTTGTTATACCAATGAATATTTTAGTGACTAAGTAGGTCTGCATCATCACGCTGCAGACTAACACTTACCTATAAGGGCTATGTGAAGCCACCGTAAATGTATTTCGACGGGGGACTTTGTTCCTGTGTGGCATGTGTGCTTTATAGGCACCCTAGGGTGGTCTGCATGATCAGCCCATGGGTGACAGAGGGTGGGTGGTCAACAGATGCATCTGGAGGTGCCCATAGTGAATTCAAGGGGGATTTAAGGGGGGTTTGGGAGGGCGGCGCGCTGTGGGCTTTCGCACACGGATGTTTGTGCTCGCCCTCTCAGTACCAGCTGTTCATCCCGAGCGTTTTTAACTTCCTGCGTGACCCCTGTGATGAGAACCAAAAGGACTGGAGGCAGCAGCTGAGTCTCTCCCCACCCTCAAAGATTCTGTCTTTGTATTTCATTCGGACAGAGGATCATGTTCCACAGCCCCCTCGTCTGATTGGGCACCACATTCGCTGTCTGCTGGGTGTCATATGTGTATGAGTCTTTGCCAGAGGTCAATAGTTCAGTTCCAGAGAGTAAGACTCCAGACCAAGATTTTGTTTCAACCAACCAGTTGAATACTCTGACTGACTCTTTATGGTCAACTGGTTAGTTGAAACAAAATCTTGGTCTGGACTTTTACTCTCTGGACTTGAATTACTCACCTCTAGTCTTTAGACTTGTGGTATTAGGCCCGTTCTGAGGCAGCCAGATCATTATAGAGTCTGTCTATTTTTAGGAGGTTAGGTCATCACGTTGATGGCACCGAGGTGATGCCCTCTTTCCCTGCATGGTGGCATGTTGCTGGGTTGTGTTTCTGGCTTGTTGTTCTGGAGGGCTCTAGTCAGGCGTGCAGGCCCACACTGTACCCTCACCATGCCCCCGTCGTACCGGGGTTTGGGCCTCTGTCATTTATTTACAGCTTTGTAGGGTCTGCTCTCACCGCACCCCTCACACACCAATCTGTTTATGTCCTGCCTCCGGCAGGCTTGAGTAAACACACCTAAAGTCGAACTCTAGAAGCTCCTTCCCACACCGTCCCTGTCGCTCCCTCCCTGACCTCACATTCTGTCACTCTTTGGAGAAAAGATTCTAGCCATTGAAACTTGGGTCTTTATTAATCTGTGCCACCTGCCAGTTTGCTCTGTATGCTTCATGGTCACAAATTCACGGTCGCAAAAACAGGCCCTTTAAGCAGGAAATGCTCTCGCTGGCTAGCTGCTACAATCTTTGATCTAATGTGAAGGCAGCCGTTTCAAGTTCACCCACATTATGCGGTTTTATCATTTAAACTCAAATGAATACAAAAACAAAACCATTATCTGGGTATGGCTAATTTTCTGAGTGAGATCGATCGAACTGCTGTTTCAAAAACTCTCACGCAGCAGTGTTGAAGATCAAACGGGCTAGCAGGCCCCACAGGCAGTGTGTACATACCTTTACACTGATTGGACTGTAGGGAGGAGGTCTAGCCTTAAGCAGCACACCCGCTGGTCACTGTGAGAACTGCAAGCTTATTGCTTTTCTTTGCTGACAGCGCCGGTGTAAGACTAGTAGCCGACTAATCCTTGGCTCTCCCACAGTCCCCTGCTAACAGATGCCTACAGATGTTGTACATGATTACAGGGTGAGTACGGTGCTCAGCTGGAAGCCAACTGACCTTTTGTAGATTAGCCGGATTTTTAAAAACACGAGTCTAATCAGTCCTCACTGAATTTTCAGATCAGTTTTCATATGGTTCCCATATTTTTACCTAGCATTTGTTTGTTTATTTTATTTGTGACCCTTTTCTTAGTGTATTTTTGGTTTCATTTTAACCTGATATCAAGCCTCATGCAGAAAATCACGCAGAAATCAATAATATGAGGCGCTGTCTTGAGCTGAAAAAGGAACGATTGCTCGCTTTCCTGAATTATTGCGGTGATTTTCTGCTTCTCTATACAAACCTGAAATAAAAGTATGTGAAGCTGAGACCACAGGTGACAGAAGGGCAGCGAAGCCCCGATCGGGGGTCACAAATTTTAATCTTAATGTCGAAGCTGTACTTTGCGAGTAATTTGGGTGAATTTCCTTGCTGAAGTCCAGATTTCTCTCATAAAATCAGGCCACAAATAGTTAGTTCTAAAAGGTAAACAAAACACACAGGCCTGAAAAACAGCAAGAATTACAAATTAACCAGAAGCCAGTGATAATGTCCATTTCTATAAATGCTCACTCATCTTTTCAGATTAAAGGAATATCTGTTTCCTGGAGCGCTGTTTACAAAAAGCCATCAGGACTGTAGTAATCTTCATTTGGGACAAGAACTGGGACATCATTCAGCTGTGAGACTGGGTTAAAATGTACGATTGTCTGCTAAGAGAAAATTGTGGCAATGGAAAGTTAAGTAATATCCTTTACGTCAGTTTGTACCTCTGAAATTAAACAAATATCATGAAAAATAACGTGGCTTTTCAACCCTCTGGTGTTTGGGATGTGTATAATGCCCATCCTTGTTTAGTCTTTGCGGGAGCTACTGTGTCATCTCTGCTCTCTGTGACTAAGACAAACTAACAAGGCTGCAGACACAGCAGGCCAGTAATCAGACAGCGTATAACTGCAGCCCTACTCTGTGACTTTGGCGACTTTGCGGGGCAGTTACCTCATTGCCACAGGACCTTTGAACGTTTTATTTCCTAGAATAGAGAGCTTGACCTGGTTTCCAGGTTCAAACTGAAGCCTTTTCTGCTGACTTACGCAGTGTGAATGTTTCCAAGAGCTTCACAGGTCCTGTTTTGTAGACCATCTATACTTCTACTGGCCTAACCTAGTACAGTTGAGCTTTTGCAAAAAACTTTGTATTTATCCTCAAACCCAAAGCTCCGCTTCGTTTACGTGAACCTCTTGCAGGCGTTGCCTTCAGAAATGGTTCACAGGGGAGACGGTAATTGCATTCACCGTCCTCCAATCAGCACAGGTGAAAAAACAGCTGTCATTTGTGGCCTCCTGTTGCAAGTGGGCAGATAGTTGTATCTGGCCAATGGTGGCATGCTGTGATGCCTCATGATGACTAATAATCGGCGCTTTGGGCGCTTTGAACACTGTTTGTAGGAGGACAGATTTCAGTAGTGCCAGGGAGGCCTACAGAGTGCTGAGACTTGGCCCCAGTGTCACATACATCACTGACATCATCTGGAAGTTTGGAGGGTGGAATCAGGGACCCTGAGCCTTGTGTTCTGTGGCTGTGAGAGCAAACGGCTCTCCGAGTTTTCAGATGGGCTCCACAGGACTTTGCGGTACAGCCAGAGACACACCAGGTTAGCTAGCGGGGCTGACTTAGTCACCTGTTGCAGGGGCTGTAATCTGGTATTAAATGGCTTATAGAACCTGTTGAAGAGCCTCAGTTTTTAAGGGGCACTGTGTCTATTGCGTTCCCAGGTAGGACTTAATTTACATGCAGAACGACACACGAGGTATCACCCAATCCTTTGACTGACGTGTGTGAGTCAGTTAGTGCAGAATCTGACCTTTGAGAACTCCTCGCCTGACTTCCAATCTGGTAGAATATGCTTGTCCTTCTGCAAAAAAGGACATTGCTGCCTTGCACCCAGCATTTGGAGGACTCTGTGCCAGAACGGCTCGCGCTGATCCACTGCCTGAGCTGGTGAAGGACCTCCACCCTCTCTCCCTGCCAAGTCTGACTACTGACTAAGCGAGAGGAACAGAGAGCTTATTAAGGGTTAGATGGAGGCCCTTAAAGTTGGCTTCTGAAGAGGATGGGAAAAGCAGGTCTTGGCTAGCAGAGAGCAACGTTGTGTCCTTTCCTTTACGGAGTGACTCAGTGGTTTGAGATCCCTGGCCATTTATTCCCATACTGGAGTTGTGAGATGAGGGCACATGGTCTTGCTCTTTGCAAACCTTTTCTCCAACTACAAGAAATGCATCAGGCAAACTGCTTTGGTTGCTCTGCATCGTGAAGCCTGAGACTTAGAATAACTCACCCAAGGGGGGCAGGTGAGAGAATTAATGGCAACTGCCCGTGGAAACAGGTCGGTCTGAACATGTCCTGAAACCATACTGACTGACTGTCCTGGGCCTGAACCCCGTCTCTTGAGAGTTTCCCACACTACTCAACTCCAGACAGCAGAGTACCATGGGTTCCAATCCCATGTGGGTTCCACACTACTTCTGAGATGTTTGTGGGACGTTAGCACTGAGATTTAAACAGAGAAGATCAGAGTTAGAGACAAACTGGGCAAAGACAGTAAGCCAGTAAAGACCAAAGATAAGTATGTATATATATATATAATATATATATATATATATAGAATCCAACCCTGATCAGTGACAGCCCACTGGAATAAAGGCTTAGGGTGTTACTCACGTCTAAAGCATCAACTCGGCAGTCGGCCCATAACAATCATCATTTGGGACGACTGAGCTCCGTTGATAATATTCGCTCTGCTCTCATTGCCACAAATCTCTTCCACCTTGCAAAAGAAATGTCCGCCACTGGCAGCGACAAATGGGGCCTGGGTTTACCGTGATTTCCTTGGGGATGCTAATTATTAGCCACAAGCTAGATTCCGCTGGAGGAACAGGAGATTGTTGGCGGGCAAATGGTGCCACTCCAGCCAGCGATAGATGGCTGATTCATCTAAACACGACGTTTGCTAATTATCATACCTATGTTCTTTAAGGCAGTGGGAGCTGGTCAGTGCTTAACAGCTACTGCTTTGTGTATGGAATCTTGGTTTTCGTATAGTAGTCTTGCTGTGGGAGGCTCAAATCACTGTGTGGGTGGGCGCGAGGGGGTGTGCGAGGATAAAGATCAGCCTTACTCTCCACATCTTCTCAGAAGAGAGAGGTCCTCCTTCTGTCATGTCCTCCTGCAGGTCACTCTTTGGATAGAGACGTTCTCTCATCTGTCAGTAAAGTGGGTGCATCTCATCCATCACCACAGCCGCACCAGGCATCTGCATTTCAGCAAAGTGACTGCAATCATTTCTGACAAATGAGCTCATAAATTATCAGAAAATCATACCCCCTCATTCTGACACAGCCCACCTTTTACCTGAGGCTTTCAGTTCATTAAAATGTTAAAACCTTGTTTATATATTCTTATGGATAAAGCGTATTTCCCCACATGACCTATTTGTGTGACAAATTATTTTACTGGAGAAAAGCGAGTTCTCCCTAAAAATGCAACACCCACCCAATACCCCCCTCCATTTTCCACACTCCATTTTCCAATGTATAACTGCACCCCCCCACCGGCATCGAAAAACAAGGGATCATTTCAAGCGGGTGATATTCAGAGAAGGAAATGTCACTCAGGACCGGTCAGACCGTCAGCCACAAAGCAGCTTATATTTCATATACATCTTTATTTCCGTGTGTTTGGACGTTTTCTATATGTTTGCTAATGTCCCAATTTAGCTGCACGACACCTGAGCTCCTGTTTCTGTTTCTTCTGCATTTATGAATATGTATGAGCTCGATTTTTTTTTCCACCCAAGTGCAAGAGTATTTACATTTGAATTAAACATGCAACATAAAGTTCAATGAAATATATTATAGCAAGACGGACATCTTAAGGTCCTCTCCTACTGTTTGCTATTGACAATGGGTGCTGGACGGATGGCGCTAAACCTTTGGAGGACGTGGTGATTCGTAGAGCTGTATGGTCCTGCTAAGTCAGTATCCATTAACTGCTGACGTGATGGATAGCTGAAGGAGAGATTTGACGGCATTGTGGGGACGTCAGCAAGGTCAGCCTGCACGCCTACATGAGTGAGACTCAGCGCGACCAAACGTGAACTTGACTTCTTTTTTCCTACTAATTACTATAAGGTCAGGGGTCCTTCTATAGCCTGCTGCCTCTCATCAGTGTGATAACTGGTCCATCGCTGTCTATTCGCAGAGCATCAGAAACCGACACAGTTTGGGGCTGCCTGATACACATAACTGCCATCGACGTTTCGGAGAGGGAGCCATTTGGAATTTTCACCAAAGGGATTTGCGCTGTACATAGATATTTCTCCCCCATTTTTCTATAAATTCTCCCTTTGCCCCTCGGGGGAGTGAAGTGGAGGCCTGCTTGGGCGGCGTCCCTCTCCATTTGACGCCGGCAATTCCGGGGAATGCGCGTGGTTCGGAACAGCACGGCTTTCAGGGGCTGAATGAGGCCTGGTGTGCGCGCTCTGAAGGCGAGCGTAGCCCCGTGCTGCCACAAGGTGAAACCAGCTGAGGTTTTTTTTTTTTCCAGAATGCAGGCGATGGTTTTCTTAGCATTACCGGCAAATTCAGGACAGAAACTGCAGAAGCTGCGGCAGTGGAGACTCTAAACATTGGGAGCTCTATTCAGGCCGAACAGACTTCAGGTGAATAGAAATTGGCCGAGCCCTAACGCTAATGCGCTAGCAGTGAATTTCCCCCTTACCAAGTAGCCTTGAGATCTCCCTGAGGCTCAGAAGTTTCACTTTGGACAGAAAACCGTTCGGTTACTCTGAAGGGTCCAAACTCCCAGGTGACAAGGTTCACTCTGCCGCACTTGAGTGAAAGTTACGAGAGAAAACTGCTATTCCTGATGAGACCGTTCACATTAAATTGTCTGGCAATGGAGTAATGAAATTTAGACCTTTGTTTTTTTCTGGGGGCGGTATAATTTAACATATGGAGAAAGATGCAATCTGACTGTGAATGTGGCTGCCGATTCAGCTCCACTGTGCCACGAGCCTTTTAATTAAGAAGCTGAAAAGCCACAGATGCCTGAAAGCATGATGCTGGAGACCCTGGATCGGGTTGGAAATCCACCTAATGAGGGATGTTCTGCCCCGTGCTCTGTTGGGGGGGGGGATCGATAGGCACCTTGATGTTGTCATGGTGACTGCTTGGTGTCCTGCTGCAATTCCAATAGCCAGGGGTGGGGGATTAGCCATTTCAGCTCTCAGGGCATTGTTAAAGCCCCCCCCCCCCTCACCCCAACACCCCATCATTAGTACTGTTGGAGTCCCTCCTTACACATGCGGGAGGATATCACCGAGATGTCGTAAATAAAGAAAGATAAAATAATATTGAATGTGACATTTAATCATAGTTCCATCTGTCCTGTTATTTTTTTAAGTCTCTGTCTCACTATCCACTACATATTCATTCGGAAAATCCTTCAGCCGGCTGGATTGTCATTAACACCCAGCTCTTGCTGTCGGTTCTCTTACAGTATTGCGGCGGAACCCGTTTGCGGGGGACGTGTGTTGCCACAGAGGCTCGCGGAACGCCCTGCAGGAGCTCTACAACCCGGCGCAGGTAACCGACCATACGCCTGTGTGTGTGTGTATGTGTGTGTGTGTGTGTGTGTGTGTGTGTGTGTGTGTATGTGTGTCTGTGTGTGTGTCCCCGAGCGACCCCGCACCGCTGGAATTGTCCGTCTCCATTCTGTCTGTCGATATCCGGTAATTTCTTTAAAATGACTAACTTTTAAATCCCTTGTACTGGTGTGTAACATTTTAAATACTGCTAACCTAGGAGAATGAAGTAGGCAGCTTTGGGAAACCGGATTGATGTATAAAAAATATATATATTAAAATCCACAAGACTGTCAGTATAACAGTAAATTCCCGCGGAAAAAAAAAATCCATCTCCATCCGTTACACGATGTCCATACTCGATGTCACGCTTCCTGTTCCTGTAGCAGGTCATGCGGAAGACATTTATTCATCTGTTATCTCACAGGTGCTCTGAGTCGGGCCGCTGTGGGACAAGCCGTCCCGTGGCTGTGTGACGCGGCGACGCCCTACTGGCGCTGAGAGGCATTGCAGGGTGTAATGCGATGTGACAGATGCCTGTGTGTGTCTACATGTTCTTAGTAAATGGATTAAGATGGGCTACACTGGGGGCATGGCGCAAGCCTTATTTAATTTCTGTTGCTCCGGGATTGTTGAGCCCCCCCCCTCCCCCCGCTAATCAGCGGGGCTGGGGGAGAGTGGGGAATTGGAGCACACAGCTGGGATTAATTTGATCCGTGAGACAGGACGGTGTGGATGTTTAATAGCTGAGATGCTGTACGGCTGGCGCTCTCACTGTCTGTTTGTTGGGGTGTGGAGCAGCAGGTTAGGACGCTGTGCTTGTGATCAGAAGGTCGCTGGTTCAAATCCCTGAGTCAGCAGAATGATTTCACCATGGGGCCCCTGAGTAAGGCCCTTACCCCCCCCCAGTTGCTCCAGAGACTGACTGACCCTGTATTCAATTGAATTCACATTGGATGAAGGTATCAGGCAAATGTGATTATTGTTCTGAGATTCCCGTCCGTGTGGCTGAAAAGCTCTGCATCAGTAAGCAGGTGCGACATCTGGCACGTCGGCAAGGACATCCTGGTGATGGCAAACATGACCGAGCTGGTGACAGTGACTGTCAGGGAACATGGCTCACTGCCACACCCCCCAAAGCCTGACCCCATCACAGGGAGCAGAGCCTTGTGGCTCTGTGGTCATTTTGTACTTTATTATTGAGAACCCACCCCCCAGTCATTGGAGAGCACTCTTAAAATCTGTTGTGCAGTAGGCTGAGGTGGCGTCCACATAAAAGTTTTTATGATTAGCATCCAAAGTGGAATGATTGAGAAGGGAAAGGCTCATTAAATCAGGGTTTAATCCGATGAAGGTTCAGAGTTTGTAGGAACATTTGTAGGGATTCTACAATGTTGAGGTTCATAGAGACGTACACAGCTCCATGAGACTCTGCTGTGAAGAGCTGGGGAATGGTGTCTGCTTTGACCTTCGTGGAAGGCGTTTCGCAAACCCCTCGTTCATCTTCCGGAGGTTTTAAAACCCCGCGTCGTTGCTTGGCACGCTGTCCTGCACGGCCACGAGGTACATATGACAATAAACTATGATTTGTGACCTCCCTCGATGGCCGCCTTCGAACCAGAGCTCGATTTCAGCCGGATGCGAGTGCAACCTTCAGACCGAAAGGGCCAGAGGCCCGAGGGAGAGAGAGTGACTCTCACTGTCTTTGTGTTTCAATGTTTCAGCAGAGGAAATCCACACGGAGGTGTATGTCCTCGTGGAATCATTGTTTTTGATGATGCCAAATGTGGGTGTTGAGCAGTGCCGACCTTTCCTGGATGTAAAGAAACCACACAAACACGTGTCCTCTTACAATAGCACATCCTGTACACTACACCACCCATCCCTCCCTGTACTGACAGGAGTGTCCAGCAGTCTCAGGTTACATGTTCATTCTGTTCCTTCTTCCTGTGAAGGTAAAAATTGCTCCAAAATAAATTGCATTTAAATGTGTTGTACAAAAATAATGCATGAACAGATAACATGCAGTACTTCTTAGTCTTAGACAGTCAGAGGAAATTTTTAAATCTATTTATTTGGGTAGTAAGTGTATATTTGTTGAGGGAAAAAAAGCACAATTTAACTTTAGAGCATATGCAAATTAAGAGTAATACAATTAAATTAACAAGAATTTCTTCTTAATTTTTCTTGTGTTGTCTTTAAAATGTTACTGATATCTTGTTGGGTGGCTAGATGAACTCCCAGCTCCCTGCCAGACAGTGCACATTTTCGCTTCGTCCCAGACAGTCCACATTTTTGCTCCCTCCCAGCTCCCTATAAGACAGTCCACAGTTTTGCTCCCTCCCAGACAGTCCACATTTTTGCTTCATCCCAGCTCCCTATCAGACAGTCCACATTTTTGCTCCCTCCTAGGTGCCTGCCAGACAGTCCACATTTTTGCTTCATTCCAGCTCCTGGTCCACAAAAATGCAGACTGTCTGTGGGTCCCCGAGGACCGGATTGGGAAAGACTGGCCTAAAATAAAATAAGCAATACTAAATTTTCATTGACTGGAGAGATTTCTTACCTGAATTGTCAGCAGAAAAGGGGAATGGATATGAGCTTCTGGGGGGGTGCGGGAAGAGAGGAGGCAGGGGCATGCTGGGAAAGGAGATCTGGGGAAAGATGGAGGATCCAATTGCATTTGCTGGGTGTATGAGGGATTCATAGGCAGGTGGGGTGCTAGGAATAGGGAGGGGGTCTGTCTCCCAGGCTTTGTGTGGCCATATCTCTGCCCTCCCTCCTCCCCGCTCAGCTGAAACATGAAACGGGGTCTAATCACCTTCATGTTAAACCCCATACTGAGTTACACGGTGAGCAACAAAAGAATTAACAAGCACATGCATGTACTACAGACAGGGGCGCGATTCAGAACCTCGAGCCGAAACACACTCCGGCAGCGAAG
Source organism: Paramormyrops kingsleyae (assembly GCF_048594095.1). Taxonomy (NCBI): domain Eukaryota; kingdom Metazoa; phylum Chordata; class Actinopteri; order Osteoglossiformes; family Mormyridae; genus Paramormyrops; species Paramormyrops kingsleyae. The sequence goes on from NC_132799.1 coordinate 28,000,756, forward strand.
CTGAACCGAGACAGGCGGATCACCTTAAATTAACCCATTAGGCTACAGTAAAAACACACACCATTCCCAAAAGGCCTTTTCCCAATTCCGAAAGAAAACAGTAATCCAGGCCCTGTGTAAACAGCCGGGAGAAGTATGGAGGTAAATCAAGTCGGAAAGAGACTCCGGGTGCCAGGAGAAGCAGCAGCCGCCCTCACCTCCTGCCATCGCCAGCTAATGGGCTCCTTTGAAACGGGTCTGTTTCCATTTCGCTGGCTATTCCTGTCAGCTTTGCTGGGGGGGGAGGGGGGATTTGACGGGTCCGGTTATTTCCTGCTTACGCCTGTGCTGTCGCACGCCGGGCTGGTCTGGGGGGGGAGCCGGCCACGTGTGCGTATCGACAGTCCATTTGATGTTCCCAGAATCCCTAATTGGGAATGCTGTCCCGCAGTTTAATGAGGACGGCTGCAACTTCCTGACAAGCGCCGCGTACGGAGCAGCCGGGGCGGTGCGCGGTTCTGCTGGGGGGCTAGTTTTATGGGTCCTTCGGAGGGGTCATGGCCTCTGGGGGCTGAAGGTTGGAGCAAATGGCGGGGGGGGGGGGGTTCCGGATGCTAGGGGTGACTTTTGATGTCTGGAGATATGTGGGTGGATGGGACAGAACCGAGTGGGTGTGGATATACTGAAACCTGGGAAGTGCTGTCGTTCAGCTTGATGCCCCTCCCCACGCGACCACAGGAGCCTGATGCAAGCGGCTGCAAAGGTTAGCGAGATGCTACGGGAGACCCCCGCTATATGGAGGCGGGAGGATCGGCTTATCAACAACCACAGAGCTGACTGGACGTAACTGTCATCCGGCGGCAAAGTTCAATTTCATATTGATTTCAGTCGGCTTGCGTCTTTTTAATTGGCGTACAGGGTGAACCCCTGCCTGGTACCATAGCTGCCTGGTAGAGGCCCCCTGTGACCCTGATTAGGATAAGCAATTGGATGGATGGATGGATGGATGGATGGATGGAAGAATGGATGGATAGATGTGTGTTTTTACCAGCCTGGACAACGTTGAAAAATTGGCATTGGATGAAAAACAGAACATCCTCTGATACGATGAGCATTTTTTTGTTTACAACATATTAATATTCTCGCCCGAAGGCAAACCCCAAGCTCACTATGCAGTTTTTCTATATTTATATTTTTCTTACCTCCCCTCGTCACCTTGTTAGTGTTGTCATGGGTGACGGAACAGGCCATTTTTAATGGCCCGGGGGTGATCTGTTTGAAGTTCAGGCCCAGCAGGGAGATTTAGAAGTAAGGCGACCAGTGTGAAAGTCTTGCACAGAAATGTTTCCAGATTTACTCCTGTTCCTCCTTAAAGAAAAGCATTGAAAACATGCTGTGATTGAGGACCTGTCAGTGTGACTTATGGCTAAGACACAAGACTCATAGAGGTTTTACTTACAGAAAAGTTCTAAGGGCAGAATGAAAAATTATTAGTTTAGAGAGATAACTAATCAAATTGTAGAGGAGGTGGGTCCAATAAATTATAGGCGGTGGGACCAACCAATCAGATGTCTTGGTCCTGCATCCTCTAGTGGCTTGGACCCAGCTCCTCTACAATCTGATTGGTTATCTCTCTGAACCAATCATTTTTTAATTCTGCCCTAAGAACATTTTCGTGCAAGTAAAACTCCAACGATCAGACCCAAATTGCTTTTTAAGGTGAGTCGGCTCACCTTATGCCTGCATCCCACAGAGTTGCACTCTGATTGCACTTAATGGAGTCACTTTTCATGTCATTAAATGTTTAATAATTAATACGCTGTCTACGCAGTTAGTACTTATCTAAAGCAAAGGAAGAGAGGACACTCAGATTTTTATTTTGCAATGAATTTCAAAACAGGTTCACCTCTGTCAGCATTAGTCCCAGGTGATTTTTAAAATACCGGTCACTAAGCTCTTGAGTAGGCTTTGGGAGTGTTATGGTGTATTATGGTGTAACAAAGGGTCCCTTCATTTGACCTTGCTTTCCTCACACCTGTGTTTACTCCCCATTATCAGACAGACTACAAGCAGGCTTTGTTATGGAAACAGCAATATGGAACGCTTGTGGCTTCATCCTTTGCGTATGTCGAACCTTGTGCCCTGGGCTTCCTGGCCTGGGCTGCCCAGAACTGCATAAGCAGTTGGACGGGTGGATGGGTTAAACCTGCCAAGGATCACCTGTTCACTCCATTTTTTCCATTCTTTCCCTTCACTTCTAATCCTCTGCACAATTATCTTTCACTAAGGAGTGCCATTTAATCATTAAAGAGTGAGGGAGAGGATTCAGAACTTGGCCGGATATCAGGAGCTCGTACGGCAGACTCTGATGCGTTAGAGTGACTTTGTTTTTGTGAGAAAAAGTCTGTCACGTGATGGTGACTCGGGACTTGCCAGTTAGACGGGATTAGGACGAGCACAGAAGCTCAGATAGGCCTTAATGTGGCAGGTGCAAGCAGCGCGACCAGGAACATCGGAGTATGGCACAGCCTGGGAAACCAGAGATATTAATGAGTGCTTTTTTATCCAATAATCCATGTATCAAGTAATCAAACATATCTATTTATAGAGCACATTTGAAAAAATAAAGTGCTGAACAAAATAAAATTAAACAAACTAAGGCAAATAGGAATAAGAAAAAAACAGCTGAAATAAACAAACGAATAAGTAAATAAATCAAGCAAGACAAAGATTATCCTTTAGACTTATGAGGGTCTCCACTTTAGTAAAACGTAGATGGAATCTGACGCACATCGGTTTATGCGTTGAGAACTGCATACTAAGTGTATCTCTTGCAGTCATCTGCACAGGTGGTTTATCTGCGCACTGCAATGGTCTGCAGCGTCCCACATATGGCCCAGCTATAGCTTCCGGGTGCTTCCACTTGCTGGTAGCTCGTTCTCATGCTCCTCGTGTACGAGAAGATACCTTCTGCGAGGCAAGGACAGTGTGGAAAGGGCTGGGTTTACAGTACAGCTGCACGATGTGCATGCATTGCATGGTTATGTGCATGCGGTTCTTACATTCCAAATAGTTAGCTGGCTTAAGACAATAAGGTACGATAAAATTTAGCAAGCTGTGCAATTTTAATGATTGTTTTTTTGTCGAGATTATTGAGTATATGTACAAAAATCTGTGTGAAGTTCACCACCGTTGCATTTGCAAGGGCAAATCAGTGAGGCAGAGAAAAACATACAAGAAGAAGATGATATTGAGCAAAGCAAGGGATTTGTTGGTATAACTCATGGCAACACCAGCAACTTACTTGCAGATAAGAAGCTCGGTTTGGCTGTAGCTTACTTTGGGTACATTTTAGACTCTTTGTTTCGTTAAAAAAAAAACATGCAGCATTAACTGCAAAAATTTTGCGGCTCAGCTGCCCCACCGTCCACGTGTGATGGCAGCGTGTTGGGTAACCCCGCCCCTCTCGAACCCCAGACCTCGCTTCAATCTCGCTCCCGCATCTCCCCTTCCGTCTTTCGGTTCCCGCTCTCGCTGAGACGGCAGCAAGCTTAGCAGCAGAGGGGCCCTGGCAGCTTGAAGTCCCCCGGAAGGCGCTTGGCTCTGGTGCCATCGAGAAAAGCTCGTAACTCGCTCGCTTCCAGTAAAAATACCCAGATGAACCACACGCTTCTCAGTGTCGTACTTTAAAAGCCGCATAGGAAACGGCGGTCGAGCAATTCTGCTGGCGCCCCGAACGCCGTAAGGCGGCATCTGACGGCCCTTATCGCCCCTCACGACGCTCGCTGTAGCTTTCAGCTTCCCAGCATGCACTGCTTCCTGAGACGGGGAACACGTGTGACTGTGGAAGCGGCAGGCGGGCTTATTTATACGGTGCCACCTGTAACTGGGCCAGCCCAGTAAACACTGGGCTGCCATGAAGCAGGATATAATCGTGGAGAACCATGACAGTATATATAATTCGCCAGTCCCACAGGAACCACAACGAGGCCTCTTAAGGGCTTCTCAGATATAGCACTTTTCGGTTAAAAGTTCCCCGGACTTACCGTATAAAAATAAACCAGCGAATTTATATATACGTGTGTGTGTGTGTGTGTGTGTGTGTTTTCCATGATGCGGAGACTCCAGCAAGAGAGGGGAGAACCGGGTAATTATGGAGGCTGAAGCCTGTCATGTGACCTCAGATGTTACCTGTCAAGTAAACAAGGCAGCGCCGGGACGAGCCCACAGAGACCCGAGTCACTGGTGGAGTTGCGTAGGGCCGTCACTGTTAAGTGATTCACCAAACCTTGGGGCGGTATCTCATTTTTCACGCTGTCATACCAATCCTGCCTGCGGGGGTGTCCCCACAATACAATTTGCGGAGTGCGGGGTGTGGTCCCCCACAATAGCCGAACGACCAGTTTTGTCAACAAGATTTAAAAATTCTGCGGTACACCCAAAATACCGTAGTTTACCACATTACCACCCAAGCTAGGATGCACCATCTCTGGCAGTGAAGCCAGGAAAGATGTTATTTTTTGCCAGATTTCTGAGACTTAACTCCCTCCCTCTGGTTGCGTGTTGTCATCTAGGTTTATGGAGAAATCATGAGGCAAATATCCTGGGTCTGAGCGAGAGTTTCTCCCCTCTGATTCCTACATATCTATGATAAATGCTTGAACGGAGTCCAAGGAAAGCAAAACTGCTGTAATCATATTATTTGGTAATAAAATTTATTTTTAACTTTTAAGTATCTATGTTGCCTGGCAGGCAGTCGATGTCCCATGCAGGCCGCTTTTCCTTACACATTATGAGGCAGATGTTGAGAGCAGTGTGACTCTAGTTAGATAACTGGTTATTGAAAATGTGCAGAGGGATAAAAAGATAAGGTATGGAAAGATGGATGGACTTTCAGAGGCACAATGTGAAGTATTTTTGTTAGACAGGGAATAAAGAAAACAGTGATATATAGAAGGAATGAGAAAGATAGTGAGATATACAGGGAATGAGGCAGACAGGAAATGAGGTAGACAATGATATATACAGGGAATGATGAAGACGGTAATATAAAAAGGGAATGAGAAAGACGAAACATACAGGGAATGAGATTGACAGTGATATATACAGGGAATGAGATGGATGTTGATCTATATAAGGAATGAGATGGACGGTGATCTATACAGGGAATGAGATGGACAATGATATATACAGGGAATGAGACGGACAGTGATATATACAGGGGATGAGGTAGACAATATATACAGGCAATGAGGAAGACAGTGACATATATTGGGAATAAAGAATTGGTATAATGAATCCAGTCAACAATAAAGATCACCTGATCTGCAAAACCAGCAGCTCATGCAGCAGCATAAATTGGAGAAAAAAAATAACGAATACGACGAGGAACTCTGGAGCTGAATCTCATTATGTCTGGCAGCCATTTACGGTTCATGCGGTAGATCTTTCCTCGTGTGGCAGCTGTAGCAGTAGAGCCACACGGTGGCCTCTTTGTTAGCATAAATATTTATGCTTACCGGTTGCAGCAACAACGGCCCATGATGGACTGGCGTCCCGTGCAGGGCGTCCCCTGCCTTGGGGCCTGTGTTGCCTGTGTTGCCTGTGTTGCCTGTGTTATTGTTATTTATTCAGTCCGGCAGAATCAGGCCACGCCGAGGGGGCGTTGGTGTGACATTTCTCGTAACACCTTTTGGCGAGTGCTGGCTTGTGCATATTTCCCTGAAGCACGGGACGGGCTGGGGGAGGGGGGGCAATTATGACTGCATACAATGCCGATGCCGCTCCCCCCATATCTTCATGGGTCGCGAAGGTGAGGCAAGGAGATTTTTATTTTTTTTTTGGCTAAGTGGGGGCACTAAGCCAGCTGCCCAGTGGATTGTCTTATTCTCACCTTGACCCCCCCCCCACCGGGCATGGCGGGGCACCACCTCAGAAAGTGCAGACACATGCGTTAAGATAACAAGCCCGGAGCTGCACCCCCACTGTGCAGAGGATGCAGGGGGCCGGAAGGGGGTAAACGTGCACAAAGGCTGGTAGCCGGGGACATAAAATGCAGTGTCAGTATTTGGTGCCTCAGTGGGCATTAATGCGAGGTTTTATGGATAAACCACTCACGCACCGGGGGGGGGGTTGGAGGGGGAGAGAGGAAGCAATGACAGTGGAAATTTCTCCTAGTGGGGGCTACTGTAGGGAACAGACTGTCCTTCATCTCGCCTGCTATAGGGGCAGCTTTGCGCTGCAAGGTGGTGCAGGGATGGGGGGGGGGGGGGGGGTGTTGCCAAAGAAGGTCAGGAGGCCGTGGAGATGTGAGGTGGGAGAGGAGAGAGGACCAGAGGATGCTGGGAAACACGGTTTCAATTACGAACTTTGTTGAGATACCTGATTCCACAGTAATGAATCAATCGTGTCACCCGAGGAGAAATCCATGGTGCGGAGAATGAAATCGAGTGGGCAGCATGCCAAAACACTGACACGCTGCACGGGGTTTACCTCCCTGTGACCCTCCCCAAGTTGGATGGATAGATGGACAGATGGATGATGGTGTGATGATGGATTGATGAATGAATGGATGGCCTGATATTCTGTCTCATTCCCATGACTTCATGAATTCTGGGCTAATTTGTTCTTCATAATGCATCCTTTCTGTATTATTCTTTACAGCAGCCACATTTTCCCGTTTGTTTTAGGGGGGTGGGCTTCTCTCTTTCCGAAAAACAGGCTTTAATTGCCGGGCCCCCTGTCCTCCAGGGTGTGAGGCCTCCCTCCCGCCTGCCCGCCCAAAGCCCGCCCGCCGAACAAGCTCCCGGAAAAAACTGCTGGCTGCAGTCTTGTGGAAAAGCCTGTTTTGCTTCATAAAACACCAACATTCTCAGGTCCTTAATCACCATCTGCTCTGTTTGCTTTTCCGACGACGGGAGCCTGTCTCTGCCCGTCTCATATGGGGGAAACGTGTACGGGCTCATCCATATCCGACGAACCCTCGGCACACCTCCGGCCCGCTGACGAGCTCCTTCCCGTCACCGTAACCACCACCGTCGCTCTGTGTCTCATTCTCCCTGTTCCGGGCCGATTCTGGGATTCTAGAATTTTTTAAGAGGCGCCATAATTGATGCAGACCTCATAATTTGTTTTGAATCGGTGACAGAGGAAGGGGTCAATCGGCTTTCAGCTGGGGCCAATGCCCCTGTCCCTGCTGCAGAACAGCTTTTGCAGGAATGTACACCAAGGAGGGTGATCATGTGACCACGCTCTATATGTCGAGGGGTTGACGTTACACCAAACGGAATGGCCGGATTGCAGCAGGTGGTTCTGTTGGGTGCCGTTAGTCTTCTGGACAGACCGTGGGGCCACAGTCAGAAAGCCTGATCTGATCTCAATTTTATTGCTTGAATGCCCAAACCTTGCAGCTGAGGCCCAGCGCTTAGGAGAAAGTCCAGGGGTGGAGGAAACCTCTCCCCGAACTTACGGAGAGAACCTCGGGGATTGTGTGATGACGTGTCCTGCTCAGGTGTCCCACTGTGCAGCAGAGTGATGGTCTACAGGAGCAGCTCTGTGTTCCATGGCTCAATAGTGGCTTGTGTGTCCTGCTGGCTCTCAGGGACAGGCTACTTCGGTCCTTCTGACTCTGCTGCCGTTCGGAATACAGGGAACGGGGGGGGAGGGGGGTATGTCCTGGTGGGAGAAGGGCTGGTAACCAGAGACCAGAAGGTTACGCAAGTTCAGTCCCAGAGAGTAAATGCTCTCCTTTATTTACAATCGCCTTTCTCCCAGTTTCTGAGTGAAAAGAGGCAGAAAGAGCAGTGTGGGGTAGTGGAGGGTGAAGGGGGGCAAATGGAGCTATTAACAACTTGGCTGAGGGGTAAGAATGGAGGGGGGGGGGGTTGGGAAGGACAATAATGACCCGCCAATCTCTGATAATAAACCCTGAGGAGGCAGAACAAATCTGGGGATGTGTGGTACTACAGTGGCTCTGAGACCTATCTAGCCCCCCCCAGGAAATCTGGCCAAACACTCCCTGCTGGGGGGACACTTAATCCACCTGTCAGTCAGTTCAATCTGTCCATTCCCTAGTCATTCCATCTCCCCTGCTGTCACTCTTCTCCATCGCCATGGTATCCAGTAGCTTCTCTTCATTATTCAGTATACCCCTCTCACCCTTTTGGCCTCTTTATAGACATATTTCCTCCTCATTTCAGCAGCGTTAGATGTTCCCTGGCTTCTTATTCAGGACCCAAATTACGGGCAATGGCCTTAACTGGACCCGCGGTTTAACCATGAATGAGCCATTTTCCTAGATCTTGCCTCATTTTAACACAAAAATTCATCTTTTCTGTAGTTGGACCTGCAGCAGGATGCTTCTCTTCGCCATAATTTAAAAAAGCAAAGAGGAACATCAGCATGAACTCTGCATGCATCTGCATAAATTCCAAACGGCACACGACTGAACTCAAACTGACCTTGATGCATATAAGCTCTTCACACCTCAGAGTGGATCCGCACTGTGTGCTCCCCGCCTCATCCCTGCGTGTCTCCGGAAGTGCGTTCGGATCGGCACCGGTGGACTCGGGTTTTGCCAAAAATACCTGCCGGTTCTGCCGAACCCCGTGGCTGCGTTAAACATCAGCTTTATGGTGGCCTGCAGAGCAACGTTCTCTTTAAAAAACTGTCATGGACAAGTGAGCTCAGACGCGGCAGGAGTTTGGGTCGATGTAGAGCCCCGGCACAAAGCAGCGATGGCGAGAGAATCCCGCCGCGGCCGTAAGCTCCCACCTGATCACACCTGGAGAAAACAAGGGCCTTGTGGCTACGTTTTTTTCAGCTATCTGCACTTGCATGTGTATTCTGGTGGAAAGTTGTTTTTGATGGACACTAAATGAAAAAAGCAACTGTCTCATGCCTTGGTTTTTCAATGGGGAACGTATTTCCTATTAGACAGTGGGAATAGCAAGGCATTATGGGGCCCCAGACAAAAATGACATGTTGGGCTGACCAGGGGGGCTCCCCTCGATTTTGCAGACTGGGGCCCCCTCCAGCTCCAGGAAAACAGACCCATTCCCCCCTGCCCTCCACCAGCGACAGCCCTGATACATACAACATACTCACTAATGCCACAATCATCCCAATTTTAATATGAGTTTCAATCGACAGTTGCTAAGATTATCTAATGATTTATAAATTAGTTTACTCATAAATATTGTATTACAGTTAAAATATATGAATGAATAGTGAATGGATAAAGTAGTGCGCTTAATCCTCTTAAAAAAATGTAACTGCAGGGAAGGCTTATTTCATGCGAAGTCGTGGCGATGATTTTCTTTTCGTTCAGTTCCTGTTTGTCGGATGTGGCGGCTCTGGGCCACAGTCGCCATGGTGACCATAGCTCATCGTCTCCCTGAGGAGTCGCCGGATTGGCTGGCAGGCTTGGCCCACGCGGACGACATCATCCGCTCCACTCGAGCGCCAAGCTGAGCTCCGGGGCCGGCTTCTCTGAGAGCCGGGGCCAGTTCCCGTCGCCTAGGCCCGGCCCAGCCCGTCCGCCAGCTGGCGCCGGATTGCGGACCAGCACCCTCTCTCACGGGCACTTTAACAGAGCCACAGATGGGACCGGCTTAGGCTGATGGGAAAACAACTGTTAAATGAGCTCACATATATCCATGTGCTGTAAGGGCAAATTGGTAACCTCACTCAGGGCCTGGAAATCGCTTGCCGTGAAATGCTGCGGTTGACGTCCTGCGGTCCAGATAACAGACGTTAAAACGCCTTCGTTTGCATATCACTCAGCGGCATGATGCCTACCCCTGCTGCTCCTGCCCTGTAAATGTACGCATTTTTATATAATTACCAGCAGTAAAACCGCCGGTAGCGGCGAGGGAATTGGGCCGCTGAAGGCGTCTGATTTCTCCTGTCTGAACCACTTCTAAAAGGATCCATTTCCCTCACGCTGAGCTTGGAATTGGTGGGGGGGGGGGGGCAAAACTCTACGATAAGGGAGGTCATGCAGAAGCTGGGGGCGGGGAGGGGTTTGGACAGAATCGGGATCCCAGCATGGGATGCAGACCCTGGTGCCGGTGTGGTCCGGAATGCTCTGGTCGTAAGAGGCTCATTCTAAATGACCCTCCATTCAGCAGAGGCTTGAGGTGAAGCCTTCACATGTCTCTCTGTCTCCATATTTACGGGACTTTGGGAGAGAGTCTCCGGATCGGACTGTAATCAGCAGGTATGTTCGGAATCTCTCATCAGAGAGTCGGGCGAATCCAGTTTAATTTATGACATGAGAAGTCGGCAGGAGCATCGCCCACACACCTCCTGATATATTGTCTCTCAATTTATTAGTAATGTCAATATTTGTAATATGGGTCTGAGCAGTTCAGTGATGCATTTATGGGTCGGTTTTAAAAATTGAGCCCAGTTTATGAATGCATCCAGAGTGGCGTAACTCAAAAATTCGCTGCCACAGCGTGCCATGGATGCATACAGAGATGCTGTCCAAGGTGTCACTGCGGTGACTCAGATAGGGGGCTGATTTGGACAACATACAAGGTTGGCTAGTCTAACTTAGGCCCCATAAACTCCCATAATCCAACCTTGTATGACTGACTGTATCTTGTTGGCGTTGAGCATCTTCATCCCCTTTGTTGCCATGGCATCTCGGGCTAAAGCAGTGACTTGCTGATCTTCCTTCTCGTCTTCAAGGTGGCACTCTAATGGGTTAACCTCCTGGGGCGATTCGGGCTTATGGGACAATGGTTGGTCGTGGGATGGACAAGCAGCCCAGAAAATGCAACCTTAGCTGAATGGCGTTGTTCCCCATGAATTGCACGAAGGAGGAGATAATGACCGCTTCCCACAGAATGGAGCTGTGGTAGTACCTTATCTGCCGCGGCCTTGCTGACCTCCTCCAAAGTGCTTCGTGTTACATTATTCATTGACTTAGAAGATCCGCTTATGTGGGAGGATTCAGATGGCTGAAATTCCACAGATGTTCTTCTGAAACATTAAAACGTTAATGCCACCATCTCAAGTTGGGACACATCAGCCAAACAGATCCACTGCTTTTGCGTGCAGATTTCTTTTTTTCTGAATGACTTTTCTTCTTCCACTTTGCACGTCTGTCTATGGATCGATGCATCTCTCCATTTTCCAAGTGCTTATCCAGTACAGGGTTACCGGGAACTAGGAAACACAGAGCCTGAGGCAAGGGAACAACCTGCAATGAGATGACAGGACACACTCCTGTGAACACCTGTTCACGTTGAACCAACCCACCTCACAGGAAGTGTAACCGATGTATGTTTCTCTAGTCAGTCACTCTTAGATCTCTTTCTGTCCTACCAATTCCCGGTAACCGTCCAGGAGGCGTAAATGCTGATTGGAGCAGAAGTGCAGCTCTTGTTCTGTTCCCAGGTGTCTGACAGCTTGAGGAAGCTAGTTTCACAAGCAGAAAGTCGCCAATTAGTCCCTTCCTCAGTGGCACGCTGCCATCTTTGTTCCCTGCCTCTCATCAAAACCGGCGAATGAGACAGTTGAGACTCGACCCGTGATGGGACTGGGAGGAGCATCTTTGCCAGCCTGAAAGCTCATTTGGCAGAACCCATTTGCAAGTTAATCTGTCACCGTCAGGTAAAGGACAAGTAGAGACATGTAGGTTGGTAAACAGGTCTGACTCTTCTCCTCCCCCTCTAAATCACCGCCAGATGAAGTCAATTACTGCCCCCTGGCCTTGCCGTCTGTCACCAGCATTCGTGTAGCGAGCAGAGGAAATACATTTGTAGGCAAATCACAGCTCTAAAAATGCCTAATTACTGTTAATGGACTGCATCTGTTCATAATTGCCAACTTGCAGTTGTCGTGTGAAAGCTGAACCTCTCAGTTTGTTTGACATCAGAGGGGTACATTTTTTTTCCGTGCTCAGACGTGCTCAGAACCTTGACCAGAGAGTTTGGTAGCCCTAGCTTTGCCTTACCCCAGTCAGTAAGTATTGGTCTTTAGCCTCATATTTTCCTGGTAGAAGAGTGGGAACAGTGTTAAACTCACTGCTGCTTGAAATTTAATACAGTGGAAGTGGGTGCATGGGAAGAACTTTCACCCTGTGTGAATAATACAAACCAGTCTTGTTTAACAATTCATCTGTGAACTTTAAAAAAATAAATAAATTAAATATGTATAATAAATGCAGAATCTCCACTGCTTTTACTAGATTCAGTGGGTCATTCCAATAGAGACATTATAATGGCAAGTAGCAAAGGTTGGTTGTGATTTAAAATCACTGCATTTTACTGGCTTACAGGAGGGACACTCTGTGAAACTTTATGGTTGGCCCCCCTTCCTTCATTTAAGTGGGAAGGTGGAAAGTCCAAAAACTTTAATGCTCTTGCTCACTTTGGAGGGAGGGGGCATGAATTAGCAATGTGGCATTTGTGAATGCTCTGCTTTTTAAGAGCAGAGGATTGCAGTGACCTGTGTCACAGTTTTAAGTGTGTTTTAACTGTGTTGTGGTTCAGTGGCTATTGCCAGAGAGCCATGATCCTGTGCAGCTCATGCCCACTTGACACTGCAGCTCACACTTGCACTGTTTCATCCAGGGAAAATTACAGTGCAGCATGCAGGGGTGACCCAGGTGACATGGATTTCGAGGGAGGGAGATGATTACCTAATCATTTCCTTTACCTTTCCGCATACTGATATAGCCACTGGGCCCCTGTGTTACACATAAAGGAATATTCTGGAAATGATACTGGACAATTTACCCCACTTATTGGTGGACGTGATCATGTAGATCCCAAAGAATTAACACACAATGGAAGACGTGGTTTTGTGGTTAAATTGAGCTTACCTGGTCGATTAGACTCATACATGCCTTAAAGACATCTGAGTCTATCAAAGTGTGATACAAGCCCCCCTTTGTCTCAAAGGGTCATTTAATCTGTCTGGAATATTCTGATGTAGATCTTTGGTGCTCACGTTAGTGTCTGGTGAACCTTTGTGGTTGTAGTCATGGAATTCAGGGACTATGGAGACCAAACCACAAGACCTCCCTCCTCCTCCTCTCCCTCTATTTGGCCTCCATCTCTCCTTACCTCTCTCTGGGCCCAAGTCGTCCTCTTCCCCATTTTGAGACTGGAAAGTTCTGACCCAGTCCTGGGATTGGACAAGCCTACTGTTTACAAGGAGCTCCCGATTTAATGGCCTGTTTCATAGTTCTAGAGACAGAGGCCACTCATTTTTCAGGATTGTTTTGACAGAAGCACTTTAGACCTGTAGAATCCTGCCAGTGCGCTAGGAGAGGCGAGGGTTAGCACAAACGGCCAGGCACCCTCTATTCCAGGATTTTTCAACCCAGTCTTTGAGGACCCCTAGCTAGTTCACATTTTTGCTCCCTTCCAGCTCCCATCACATCTAATACCAAGTATTTGATGTTTTTGATGGTCTGCTGGGATCTAGGAGGAAGCAAAACTGTGGACTGTGTATGGGTCCCCGAAGACTGGGTGGAGAAACACTGCTGTGTACAAACTGCCATCTCCATATTCACTGCAAGACCGGTATCTGCTGTTTTTTTTCCGGCTGAAGAATTCCTTCAAAATGATCCTGTTCCTGTCCACGCTGTCCTCGCCCAACAAATGTGCACGATTATAACTTACAATAACAATAAAAAAATCCTGGTGCCAGGGTTTATGTAATGCATCTTATTGGGGATTTTGGTTTTGTATTCAGGGAAGAATTATTTCTGGTCCCAGGACTTCATAAACAAAAGCAACCAGGGATGTAATCTCTGTGGAAACAGGGTAGCCCAACAGATAAGTCATGCTGGTTAGGAGCCCAGGGGCCATGGTCATTTGTCTGATTTTCTGCTTGCTAACTTTAGCAGTCGCTCATTCAGTGCAGCTAACAATGCCTGCAGTGGTATTTGTGTGGTTTATGCATTACTTTTCCAGACTAAAGTCCCTTTTCAAAATTACTGGAAACTAGATCTCCAACACATATAGTATCTTCGGTGTAAATTTTCTAGGAATTGTGAGCAAATTCTGTTTATTGGTTTCTCCTTGAAGATTCCTTCCAGGTAACTCAATTGATTGATTATACAGCTTAGGTATGCAGTCTTCTACTGATGTGTGAATGATCAATTAATCAATTAGCGAATCAGGGCTGGATACACCAGCTGCTCACTTCCTGGTTCTGTTGGTGTTATTTAATGCAGCACTGGAGGGTAAAGAGGCAAAGCTGAAACGCCGTAGCTGAAGAGCAAAGTGTTATGAGCTTAGAAGAGCCGCCTTAATAGATTTTACAGTCTCAGGTGTGTGAAGAGCCCCATATGCTAAGGAGATATATATATATATATTTTTTTTTTTTTGGCTGAACAGAGATGGAATCTCATTTGGAGGCAGTGGCTTATAGATTGTCACCATCTCCTTCCTGTCAGGTTTCACCAGATTAGAAGTGCGAAATTCATCTGCAAAACCGCTGCTGATGTTCAATATGAGTTTCACTTCACTCCTTTTAATGAAGCATTGAAAGAACCTGGAATTGTTTTTTTTCCCCAAGGTTTCTGAAATCCCCTGCAAGAAAATGTAAATTCATTTGTAGTTTTCTAGTTCTCACTACTTTCCAAGCATTATACATCAATTCACACATGATTGCTCTTTCAAAGAACCTAAATTCTTCTTATGTTAATGAAAGTTGCTGAAATTTTTTTGATTATGGAAGATGGATGGGTTATTATTTTTGTTAGTGTGTGAGGACAGACAAAGTCTCTCACAAGCAGCTGTTCCCACAGTTGTCTTTTTCAGAAAGCATGTTCTCGAAGATTTAAATGCAAGTCCACTCTTTCGAATTCCACTACTTGTACACAAGGGTTGTGATCTCATTCCAAAAAGGTGTTTATTCAGTTCTGAGTTTGTTCGGAGTCCAGATGGGCAGATTAGTCGTGTGTAAATATCTGTGACTTTAGGGAGTATGAAATAAATGCAGATCAGCCCTGCTGAGGTTTAGTTCAACAAAGAAGACACACAACCAAAATCCTGCAACTTCAAGTGATATTAAACAATTATTTTCCAGTAGAGAAAATCTTTGAAACGCAGTAACTGATGTGCTTAAATTACAGGATATAGACAAAATAATAGATATTACTTTCAGAAAGTGACTTTTATGTAACATAACTCTCACAATTGCATGCATTTACAGTTATTTAGAAGTAACTGGATTTGTATATTGATAAGATATAAAGCTTAATATGCTTATTTGTACTGAAGATGTATTGCACTCATATACACTAAAAGTAAAAAAATCTCTTGGATATAAAAGTTAATGCTAAGATTTATTCAAGGTTTCAAGCTTCTGTAAGATGTGCCATTTAGGTTAAAAATGTCCCAAATATGAAACCATTTCATATTTGAAACCAGAAAAAAAAGGATGTTTCCTGCACTATGGTTTGCACTGACCGTGATTTCACATTCCGGACGGAGGGCTTGCATGCGAGCAAAACAATGCAGGGGGTTGGGTCACCGTTAACGACAGTGACCGTAAGCGTGCAAAGGATTGCATTTTTATATAAGTAAGTGTTTCCAGAGTGGGGCTGGAAGTATGTAATAACGTCTCGATGTCTGATAGGCCGAGGCCAGGAAGGTTCATCCCCCCCCCCCAACTCACAGTGGTTTGAGTCTCCAACGCTGACACAGAACATGCGGCGTGGCTGTATGGATCTCTTGTAGACCAATCAGTATGGAACAAGAACGCAAGGCACGGAGAGTATCTGAAGGAGCCAAGCAATTATTCCGGCAATTTCAGGGCTACCGTTCTGGGGTTCAGGGTAAACAAGGTTCACCATCTGTGCTGGCGTGTGATACCATTGGCTCTCGCTCCAGCAGGTGTGTGTTTTAATGCACACGCACACTCTCGCATAAATCACTGCGGTATATAGGGAAACGTATGCGTCCGCGCGCACACACAACCACACACGCACATATCGATTTCTTCTAAAATTCCACACGCGTCGACTGAGCGACTATATTGATTTTCTTTTTATTTGGCACAAATGCAAGGAATGAGGAATGAGATGTACAGCTACAACACATATACCTCCAATAAATGGCAGGGGAAAAAATACTTTGCACTGAATTACAGAGGTTTTGCCCGTAATCCAAATGACCGTCATATATTTTGTTGGTTTTTGGGAACTGGACCAACTGATTGAATGAAGGAAGATAATATGCGTACAACCTCACTGGAGAGTAAAATTATGACCTCCACTCATTCATTTTCTTTCTCTTCCCTTTTTTTAAGACGAAATTAAATCTTCCAAGTAAACCTGAAACACGCCAATGTTGATATGAAGCGTAATCTCTCTTAACCCCAAGGATCTCTGTTTACACTGGAGTGCACAACAAACCTCACTTCACCACTCTTCAAACAGTTGAGCTGTGAACTGTAAGGAAATGCACCTGCCAAAAATGGAGATACCGGCGAACATAATGTTGCTGGTCATCTTGCAATTGAGGGACTTTGTTGTGGTACCATGCAAACCAGTTTATTCATGATGGGGAAAAAGGTTAGCAGGAACAAACCACTCTAGGGTTTAGACTTTAGAGACATAACTCAGGGTTTCTCTGGTTCACACGTCCTGAAACTGTCCTGGTTGAAGAATGCAGGACCCAACAAAGTGATTCTCGAAACTTGTAAGCTAAGGATGTTGCAGACAGAGATATCAAATTCACACCTCTTTGCTTTTCAGTGCTTTTGATCCCTCTATTGTTGTCTGGAAACAAAGACCACCAACTAGGGATTTCTCAACTATTCTACATTATGTTTTGATTCATTTCCCTGGTGAGGACTGACTTCCACAGTATTAAATAGTGTTATTTTTAGTGGGAGGGATCTGTGGCACACTGCTTCACTCCAGGGGCGTTGCTGGGTTCTGACTTTAACTGCAGCTTTGAAACACACAAGTCTTGTGAGAATTTCAGCTGCATATGGGTCACCAGCTTAAGTGTCACCAGCCGTCTGAATAATACAGTCCAAGTCCTTTGTGTCTGATGCTTTAGTCTTTGCTCTGCAGTTGGTGCCTTTCACGACAGAACTCCGCGCCCTTTGTAACATCACAATATATTTTCCTGTCTAACCTTGTGCTTGTGAAGTAAGACAGAGATTGTGTTGCAGTCCTGTGCAAATCAGATGAATGTTGGTCTGAAACCTGGACACAAAGTGCTTCACCTTAACTGATATGGTGAAAATCTACCCTAGATGTCTGGATATTAAGCTTGTTTATTTCCCCCCTCATTCAGCCAGTGAATAAATAATGCAGGGATGTAATCCCATCCATGAGGCTGGATTCACGTTGTTGCAGTGGAGTGTCTGACGGGTAACCTGTTACGGTGCAATAAAGTCAGGAGACCGACTTATTCGGATCTACGCTCAAAGGCCTGTCCGGTCTAGGGCCCCAGAAAGCAGAAACTACCCAAGAAAGTCATCCCCTCGCTGTTGATCAAGGACCTCCTGTTCCTGGCTGTGGAAAGACCAGAAGGAATGATGAACTTCAGGCCTGGACTCTGTGTAGTCGGCACATACTGCAGCACGATGATTAATTAAACACAAGCAGCCAGTGGGCAGTTAGTGATTGTTTGTTGTTGATCCTTCTTACTCCAATGCCCTTTCTGTAGAACATAACCAGTGCGATTTCAGACTCCTGGTCTGTCCTGCTAGTGTTTATATAAAAATGTGATCATTCGTAGCAAATTATTCCGAGAGGGCAAATATCAGCCCCCCTACAGCTCCAAAGCTCCCAGATGTCTTTTTGGGAGAAGATGAAGTAACACATCTGAAGTTTACACTACATCCACCTGGCCTTTATTTAACACTCATATGTTCTATATAATTTAGTGTTTTTGATTTGCACATTCATGAACATAGTGGTGTTCCTTTCAGTGGCTTGGGAAATCATTTTCAAGAATATGGAGTTTCCTGTTTGTTGATTCCTTGTGGTATATCAACTGTAAAGTGCTTTCTGACAGCCAGCCTATAAAATGTGCCGTATTGCTTAAATGCGTTTGATCCTTTGGGTCCCTGTTTCATGACAGATTATGGTTCCCAGCCCGGGTGGTTTGTGGTTTCATCCTGTTGAGTTCCTCGTCCAGCTGGAGCTGAAACCTTCAGGGATGCCAGGAGATCCTGTTTCTTGGGCCGCTCCCTGACCGAAAGCCCTCCCGATGGAGCATCTGCAATCTGGGAGCAGGCGAGCAGTGTGGCGGGGGGGTGGTGGGGGGACTCTGTTAACCAGCTTGGCAAGGTGTGTTTCCCTCCCCAAGAAGTACATAAATGACACGGTATCAGAAATGGATGAAGCCCGTTGCAGGTGTGTGGTGACTTCAGCTGATCGCTAACCATCACCGTGGCAATTTGGCTCTTCTGTATAGCTGAGTATGCTCAGTGAGCAGTTAAAATGACATCTGTCACTAGGTTGTGGAAGATGGAACCCAATCATTCGGGAAGGGTGGGGGGTTTGTAAATACCGCATGGAGAAGCTGAGCCCTCTGCATTGCCTGCCTCCACAGTAAATGACAGGCCCAGGAGCGCTGAGGTTACTCTCGAGTCAAGGTCAAGTTTATTGTCATGTCTTAAGTTGCTGCTGAGGGCGAGAGGTGAAATGAAATACAAGT
This sequence comes from Paramormyrops kingsleyae, assembly GCF_048594095.1. NCBI lineage: Eukaryota > Metazoa > Chordata > Actinopteri > Osteoglossiformes > Mormyridae > Paramormyrops > Paramormyrops kingsleyae. The sequence goes on from NC_132799.1 coordinate 28,019,382, forward strand.
GCAGTTAAAATCAATGGACAGTAATGATAAAATAAATAGTCAGTTAATCAATGAGTCAATACAGTAAATCAGGATTTCCCAGTTCCTGTCCTGGAGGGCCAGTTGGTACCATGGTTTGCAGATTTGCCTGGCAATTGGCTGGTGAGCTGAATGAGGTGTGTTTGAGCAGGGAAATCAGCAAACTGTGTTACTGAATGGAATCGACTAACTCCACAGTAAATAAATGCATTAACAGCTGAAGTTCCATTGTGCTGTAAAGCTTGTGATGCCAAAGTCGAGTGATTAGATTATACAGAATTAAGATGTCTTCCGCTCTGTGGGGGGGAAAAAAACATTCATGAACCTATGTATTTTGGACCTGATGTAGACATGAACCCTATGTTGGTGAGCAGGCGTGTTTATTTTTTTCTTCTTCAAATCCTCGCCTGCACCCTGCGACTCTTCATATGTGCCAAGGGTGATGACACCCACAGTTGAATGGGACTCTTAATGTCTGAGTGCTGCCTACTTCCCTCCATTTTGGCTTTTATCGTACAGAGACAGAAACACAGACCCACCCCCCCAGCAATGGAAATAAAAAGCCTCCTTTAATTACAGCATTCTGACATCTCAGTTCCGCAGAACATAATGAGGCTGGGTTGTAATTTGGCACTTTACGATTATCTGTAAAGAGCGACGGTTCCCTGCAACAAAGACTTTATACATGTCACTCAGAGTGTGTTTAGCTTTGATGCGATGGAGGGGAGTTTGAAAGACAAGGTGGTTCTTGTGTAAGATTGAGTTTGGGTTGGGGGCTGCATAGTTTCCATCTTAATCATCCATCATCATCCATTTTTTTCCTTCACAGCTCCATTGTTGAGCAGGAATTGAGGCTCGAGAAGAATGCCACACTGCTCAGTAGTGGCTGTATAACTGTGCGGGAGGGGGTATCAGATGCTTCATAAGGGGCGACCAGGCTGGCAGAATCCCTTGAGTGCAAGGAGCAAAAAGGGAGCAATGGCCTCAAGGTCAGCTGGTGTTCATTCAGAGATGAGGAGGGTTAGGGTTTGGTTTAGGGTTTGGTTTAGGGTTAGGTATAAAACTTGGGGCCTCGAGATTGGCTGGTCTTCCTTGTGAGATGAGGAGAGTTAGGTTTTGGGTTATGGAGGGAGAGATAAAGCTTGGGGCCTCGAGGTTGGCTGGTCTTCCTTGTGAGATGAGGAGAGTTAGGGTTTGGGTTATGGAGGGAGAGATAAAGCTTGGGGCCTCGAGGTTGGCTGGTCTTCCATATGCGGGGGCCCCTTATCTGAGCTAGCACTAACATGGGGCAGGCAGTGCAAGGAAAAGGTATTAGCTGATTTGGCAAACCTCGCCCATTACCTTAACTCCTTAAAAAAAGCCTTTTGACTGGAGAGCCTGTCAGAATGATGGAAAAATGATTCCTCCTTTCTTTTGCTGCAGGACATTTTAAGAAAGAACAGATTCTTTACAAATAAAAATGCTAACCTGTAAGGGGACCATTTTTAAATAGATAGACTTTGTGCACCCAAGAGGATATTGGGTGTACAATTGTAAATAGTATCTTCTATTATTTAAACTTATTAAACCACCATGATTTATTGAACAGGCATCTATTTCTAGGGCACTGTATCACGTAGTTTTCCTTTTCAACTGTATAAAGTTTCATAGCAGGATTCCACACAGGGTTATTTTTGCTCAGGGACAAAACTGAACCATGATACCAGAATGAAGCCAGGCTCCAGAAAGCATAGATTCAATATTTAGCTCAGCCTGCTTCACAGGTTCTTGAGTCCAGCATGATGCTGTGGTCTGCTGTGCTTTGCTCAAAGTAGGGAAGCTGGCAATGTTAGGACCCATGCAGCCACATCACGTTTCTGTTAAATTTATGGCTGTATAAATAAAAAGTAACATATGCATTAGATAATAATGGCGATGATGATGGTAGTAATGGAAAATCCATGTTCCTGACTCCGGATGTGTCCATTTTAACTCCTCTAGGCGGAATACTCTGGAACAGCTATCCTACATCAGACGAGGCGAGACCAGGTGGCGGAGACCTGCCGGGCTTACAGCGCCACCAGCCGCAAGCGACGGGTCTTGACTCCCAGTGACCTCAAACACCTGGTGGTGGACGAGGACCATGAGATGATTTACTGCTACGTGCCCAAGGTGGCCTGCACCAATTGGAAGCGTGTGATGATGGTGCTGACAGGAAGGGGCAAGTATAGCGACCCCATGGCCATCCCATCCAATGAGGCACACGTGCCCTCCAACCTGAAGACGCTCAACCAGTACAGCATCCCTGAGATCAACCATCGGCTGAAGAGCTACCTCAAGTTCCTGTTTGTACGTGAACCCTTCGAGAGGCTGGTCTCGGCCTACCGGAACAAGTTCACGCTCAAGTACAACACGTCCTTCCACAAACGTTTTGGCACCAAGATCGTGCGCCGGTACCGCAAGAACGCGACGCAGGAGGCCCTACAGAGCGGTGCTGATGTTAAGTTCCAGGAATTTGCCGGGTATCTGGTAGACCCCGCCACACAGAGGGAGGGTCCACTCAATGAGCATTGGCAGACCGTCTACTCACTCTGCCACCCCTGCCACATCCACTATGACCTGGTAGGCAAGTACGAGACCCTGGAAGAGGATGCTAACTACATCCTCAGGCTGGTTGGGGTGGGCGACTACCTGCGCTTCCCCTCGTACGCCAAGTCGACTCGCACCACTGACCAAATGACGGCTGAGTTCTTCCACAATATCAGTTCACAGCAGCAGGCACAGCTCTACGAACTCTACAAGCTGGACTTCCTCATGTTCAACTACTCCATGCCTGGCTATCTAAAGATTGAGTAAAGGTCTGGAACCCATTGAAACAGAGACAAATCGACTTACAGAAAAGTGTCATTCAGGCAGGGGTTCCACCAGAACAGAACTGACACCTGTGGGAGGTTGCGAGGTGCTGATTGAATCTGGGAGTATTCCCATCAAGAAGGGGATTCGATCAGAACTGAACTTAAATCCACGGGAGGGTGCAATTTTGAGATTAGTTGTTGTCAAATAAGGGAATGATGTTGAGGATATGGGGGCGGGGCTTTCTAATTTGTACATGCTTGATTTCAACAAAATGGAGGAGAAGTATACTACTCTTCTGTGGCGGAAGAAGGGTAAGGCAGGTTGTTCACCCAAAACAAGTGCTGCTACTGCTGCATGTTTCAATCTGCTCTGGATGCCAGGAGCTCGCAGCGGCTCCATTGCTGCCGTGACGCAAGGCCTCACTTGAGTGCAATCAATGCAATGGACACAACCATCCAACTGTAAAATGCATCGGTGTTTTCTCTCAAGGTATCTGTTGCTTTAGTCTGTATTTTCGCTCTTTGGGATTCGGGAGGTTTGGTCAGGCTCGGTGAACTGGCGAGCTTCCGAAAGGAGGCCAAGGGGCCTGTGGCTTGCCCAAAACCCACATCCTGTAGATCTCTTACAGCAGCCATATCTTTGATGCGCCACTACATTGAAAGCACCTTCAGCCTGAAACGTGAAGGAACTCAAAATTAGCACCCCATTCCCCTGAACCAAGGAAGGGTAAGTTTCAGGTTATCAACCAAGAAGGGCAAAGCTATCAGTTTTTGGGGGAGGTTGCTGGGGGGAACCAGCTCTCACCCTCCCTCAGGAGGACCGCCCAGGAAAATCGTAGTGCTGGACGTGGGAAAGGGTGTGTCCCTGTGTGGGGAGGGTGTTTTGTTGAAGGCTCGTCCCCGGCTTGGACCGGAATAAAGGGCCCCATTTTTTTAAAGGGCCAGCATCACAGGGGTGGTCTCCAGTGTGACAGGATTGATCTGAAGTGCCAAGGGACCGGACATAGAACCCCTGCTTTTATGACCAAACAGTTTTTTTTGTGTCTTGTAAATTAAGATTTTTTTTCATCTAGTCTATTTGTGAGTGTTTTTATTTCACGAAAAGTTGCTGCGAGCAGCACAATAAATGGTTATTTAAATTACATTGTGAGAAAGAGAAAGATTTAATCTCTTCCAAGAGAGAGCAAACCAACAGTTTGTCAAAAGGAATGTCATGAAAGTGTTCATGATTTCACCAGTGTGTGCAGTTTTTCTTTTTTATTTACAGTCTGTTGCTTTTGTTTTCTGTGTTTTGGAAGCCTCAGGAGAGAAATGGTGGGGAAAGTTAATATTTTTAGCAGCTTAAGGAGTATGCTTCACTGAATTTTTTTCTTTAGGGCCCCAGGGTTCGTACTGAAATCCAAGCACCAACTTGAGATTGTCCTACCCCATTTCAGAAACTTCCTTCTCGTTTGTGGAGCAGTCACCCACACTCTGAGGGCAGCGCTTATACACATGAACATGCTAAATTTGTACTTCCAGAAAACCAGATTCTTGTATAATTTCTCTGTAGGTCCAGGTAAATCACAGTAGAGCCATTTCTTCCTGTGGTCTGTGGGATCAGAAAACCATGACTGTTGAACGTTAATGGTGGAATTTTAAAACTGCTTTGGATGAAGGTAAATATCATAAAAGTTAATGGTCAAAATGGTACAGTTAAAAGCAGGCACTTAAGCTGTGGTGACCATGCAGACGCTGACCTCTTTCATGGCACATTGCTGGTATGTTCTTGTTCATGTTCTTCTCTCTCCATTATCTTTCTTTGCCTGGACACTTGGGAAGAGCGAAGAAGCTTGCAGCTTTTCAGCCGCCTGGAAGCAGGGAGGGAGAATCATTTCAGCAAAAACAACAGACTTTTCATTTGCGTTCCTAGTTATTTATAACGCTTAACAAGTCCCCCGCATAGCTTCACTTGTCAGCAGCCGTTTGCGATGCGATTGATATTTTTGTTTGCATGTGACGATACACGCATAAGGTTCTCAATGAGCTGATAGCTAGTTTGCTGTTTCCAAAGAGAAATCAGTCAGGTTGGAACTAAGAAGGTATCCAAGTGTGGCATAGCTGGAGTCTGTCTTGTAGGCCGGCGGAAACTTCCGGAATCTCTTAAAACTACTTCTTGGTACTCAGTCTAAACCTTTCCTTGAGCCCCACCCATTTAAGATAAACGAATGTCTTTTATGTTATGGTTGAGCTCCCATGACGGTCAGACACATAGGTGTCAGGGATCCAATCACAACTGAATACATTACCCCCCCCCCCGCCACCCACAATATGGCTTCATGGGAATGACTGAAGGAGACAGGTGAGCATGACCAGTCTGAATTCTGAGTGTTACCTTTGGCCCATGCTTCTGTCACATACACCCAATCCCCACCGAGAATACATCCGGCTAGCTAAGAGATTTTTTGGTTTGTGTCTCATACTACAGAACCAGGGAAGCAACCTCTAAGACAAACAGCACCATAAAATCCCACAATGACAGCAATTTCATTCCAACCACAGTCCAGGTTTTAAACAGACCTTTTATAATCTTCTTTGTTCTGTCTTCCTCCGGGTTATTTTTAAGCAGATTTTCCTTTTTCGACCAGATTTAATTTCCTCTACAAGTGCCACAGGCCACATCAAACAGAGCGGTACTTTAAGTATCGGTAGGGGGAAGCTTCCTTAGTGCTGTATTATGTAATACGCAGAAATGTTTAGTATTAGCTCGCTGGGATTTAGCGAACATAGCACACAGCAGATGTGAAGGTAAAGCTTGGGAAATATAATATAGCATGATGGTACCCATTTGCTTGAGCATATGACTGGAGGACAAAAGTTAGACCCTTTTGTCCAGGCCGAGGCCCGTTTCCTATACAATGAATTGGTCGACACCCATTGCGTGTCCCCTATCAGTGCGTCCCTGTTCAACATGACAACAGGGACATTTTCCGTAGCTACATATGCCCTTCGGTCTTCCACCAGCCACCACTCTCAGTCACCATCATCTGTCGTTAAATCAGCTGCCTCCTCAGGGCAGGAGATCAACAAATTGGGCCACAGTGACGACAAATTGTTGCATCCTGAGGGTACAGCTGAATTCCAGCGCTAATAAGTTTCGATCATCTAGCCGGCAGACGATTAACAAGCTAAGCATTCCCAGCTTTTCTCGTGCCCAGTGTCTTTCAGTCATCAGCAGACACATCCTTTCAGTCATCAGCAGACACATCCTTTCAGTCATCAGCAGACATGTGCCTCGCAATCACACTTCAACTCAACGGAAACAGACCGGCTTCAATTTAATAAAGCAGGGAGCAGAACCAGAACGCCGTGTGTCACGTAGTCCGTTTTGGTTTGCAGTGACCCATCTTCATCCGGGTGGCTCTGTCAACTGGCGCTCAACTGCCCACATGTGCCATGGACTTGATGGTTTTGGAAAAGAAGGTGGAGGAGCCAGCAGGGGGCAGCGTGTAGCATTAGGTCACCAATCTGAGGGGGCTGGACTCTCTCTGGCAGGGCTGATGTCGTTCTGCAGTACCTCTAAAGTACCTTTGTCTGACCGTCTCATACCCCTATTACGTGCTTACGCAGTGAGAGCTACCGCACTGAGCACAGTGAAATTTACCCCACTGCTTCGGCCAGACCATCCCTTTGGTGTGTCTGCAGTGACGTCCTTAACATCACCATCCTCTCACACACTTCTTTACTCCAGCAGACGAGCGATACTTGCACCTCTTTGCTGTTCAGAACCCGATGTTCTCAGAACCTCCCAAGCTGTCCGCCTCGTGTTTTCGATTCGCTAGTTAGTTGGTGACTTTTGTTCGGTTTCTTTTTGACTAGGGGACTCTCGCTGTATTAGTGATGTTAATGAAGTTTCTTCTCCATCTTGGTCCTCATTAATGGATGTCTCGAAGTTCACGGGAAGTGCTGTGACTCGTCTCCCATAGGGATGGACCAGTGTCTCCTAGCTGTAGTGCTTCCCTCTCTGGGGCTGGACACACAAGGCCAGTGTTTCCATATACTGGTGGGGTCATGTGATTAGTGGGTGAAGTAGAATGGCAGTAGGTAGCATGGGTGGGGTGATATGGATGGGAAGGCATCTTCGTGAGATGGCATGAAGATGAACTCTGAGACGCCTTGACCAGAATTCCCCCATCCTCCAGCTAGGTTGCGTAATCGCTGGGCTCCTGCTTCTCCTGTCTGACTTCAGAGGAGATGAATCCTCTGAGAATTTCTTCTGTGCTAAAGCGCCACACGGCCATCGCCAAGGTGTGAATGATTGTGCTTTACGGTGACGCTGGATCACGGTGAACCTGCTGTCTCTCGATCGGAGGCGTTCCTGGTTGTCGGATCATCATCACAGGACTGACACATAAAACGTAGGTTATCACGGTTTCGCCTGTCTGGGATGTCACCGCCTGATACCAGGCACACCCGCTGTTCAACACGTCATGCCACAGTGATGCCCCTCGTGCCACACTAGTAATAACGTGGAGAAAGCTCATTTATATTCAGACCTTCTGAACAGCTGATGCTTTACCGGGATTCTCCAGTGCGGAGAACAGCTCACGTACTGTCACCCTAATTTATTTATTTATATCCGGAAGCTCTGCTTAAAGAATTATGTTCGTCTGCCTCAGGTTTCCGCGGCGACGTGTTTTTTTTTTTTTTTTTTTTCCTTGACTCTGCCGGTTTCCATGGCAACGTTTTGTGCAGGAACGGACTCAGAGAGTCGTTCGGAAAGGGACTGGATGGACACGCTGTGTTTTTTTTTTGGGGGGGGGGGGGGGTTACCGCGTGTGGCCAGTGTGTGTCTGACATTTCTTTTGTTCTCTGGTGTTTTCCCAATAAAACTGCTGGTAAAAAAAAAACTCCTGGCTTCTGGATAATTTTTATTTCCTGTCTTTTATTTTGTTTTCTCTGCAATCATTATGTTCCTCAGGATTAAGCAGCAGCGTCCCTGCTGGGCGTAGTGTCTATCTCAGAATTGGATCAGCACAAGTGTCATCTCTCGCTAGGGGAGAAATTGGCCTCCTCCTGTTTTTTTTTTTTTCCTTCCCTCAGTCGAACATCTATGAAGGTATAAAAAATGAGTGAAATAGCGTTTCCGGACGGCGACTGCACGGTCTTTGCGTAGGACACCAGATGGAGGGTGGGTGACATCATTCACGGGCATAACAATTTATCCCAGGGAATGGATGTAAAATGATTATTTAAGATGAATGGCCGAGGATCAATTTAATCTTTCACTTTTTGCAGATAAACGAGAATAATAAAACGTGCATTTGTATCGTCATGCAGATATTGACCTTGGTGGGGAAGTAACAACAGCTGAATTTTATTGTGTATTTCAGACATTTCTTAAGGGCCCATTTCACATAGCTGGTTATTCATCCGTCAGTGAAGTACCACGTTTTCCCGGGCTAGAAGCCTGTCAGATTAACAAGGTGTTAAATCAGCAATGCAGCTGGACTTTAACTGGGAAGAAGCAGCTCCCAGCGGCCGTGTTGCCAATGGTGGGTGGTGCAATTTTGGATGAAGCTCTCCACACCAAGCTCTCCACAACAGCCTCTCCACCTCTGCAAGATCATGCCATGTACGTGGCAGCCTGAAAGCCTTCAGGTTTGTTTCTACGTGTCTCTTTCTGCTCCAGCTCTCACATGGGGGTTGTGTCTGGTTGGCAGGAATGATATCACTGTGTGGCTGTGCCGCTGGATGAGATCTGCACCGTTGACGCCCAAGGCAGTTGGATTCAGAGGAAACGATAACGAGAGAGGTCCACTGGGCCAGCAGTACCAGTGCAGGATATACATTCAGTTATCAGAATATACATTCGTCAGTTATCAGTGGCAACTCTCCCCAGTGGGTGTTGGGATCCAAACCACGTTTTGCCTGTAGGGTGATGACCAACTGACAGGGACATTAAGAAGCTGTAGATAAGCCATTTTTATGACATGGTGCTGAGATACAGCTAGGGGACCTGGTGCAGTCCATCAAAATCAGACGCGTTGTTTCAGTCATCCACACATTTTTCTAGCCGTGAACATCCACATATAGTTATTATGAAACATTTGTCATCTTAACTGGTCCTCCTTGCTGAAATGACTGTCAGGGGATACCTAACATTGGGACTGGTTCTTTAAAATCAGGCAGCTGGGAGGACAGCTCTATAGTCAGTTTGGTCCTGCCACCATCACTGCCAGTGGTTGAGATGGTGGGTATTTCTCGATACCAAGAAAGCAAAGATCTTACTTGTGGTCTTGGTAAGACTGGTCTTTCTAACTTGCCTTCCGAGAACAAACTTGCGGTGCAATGAATCATGGGATTGGTCTCGTTTGGCGAGGATGCGACCAATGTATCCTTGATATTTGGGGCGGGGCAAGAACGACATATGGTGATTTTTACTGTCCTCTGTACTTCTGTTCTTAGTATTAGAACTGGTCTTCAGCAATTGCACTATACACAAATACAGTCGAGTACAGGTTTCAGGGAAACGCCCAATGTTTGACGGGGCTGAATCCATTGGGTTTTGCCCTAACGCCCATCAGTGTGTCGCCCTTCTGGTGGACAAACGATCTCCATCTATACTTTTCTTGCCGCTTCCATGCATCCTTTCCACGTTGAAATAGTGGGTATATCTACTCTGGAAGAAGCTGTACATTTCTATTCTTCTCTGCCCGCTGCCATTAATATGCATTGCAGCAGCAAGAGATTGATTGTTGCTGGCAGTTACTGACAGCCTACAGGAAAGAGCAAATAAGCGAACATTAGCCCTGACAGCTTTCTGACCCCAGGAGAAAGAGAAAGTCAGCGAGCCCAGAAAGCAATGGCAGCTATATATCTCACCATATAAAGAAACATTAGAACATTCTGGAAGATGACTAGTCTTCTTATGGAAGTAGGGCACAGAAATAAAGCAGTAAAATTCATGGGATGACATAATTGTGTTTTGTTTGTTCACAAAGCTGCATAGATCTTGCTGTTATTCAGTAGCATGCGCTATTCTTTGCCGAATAATGTGCCCCGTGACATTCATTGTTGCTGGTGAAAAAAAGGGTATAAAAGCATTTTTACAAAGAAGCCTTGTGCTTAAAAAGCCCAAGCGCCTTCCCTACTGCATATGCAGTACAGGGCCATGGTGAACCTGGAGCCTGTCCCAGATGCATGGGGCATGAGACAGAGACCCCCCCTGGATGGGATGCCAGTCCATCGCAGGGCACACACACTATACTAGAGATTTCAGGACCCGTACTCGATTAACGGCATGGCTAAAGAGCAGAGGAGAACATCTAGGCTGTGCTCCACACAGAGGTACTGTGTCACTGCGTGTCTAACGTCTTCCTGAAGCTTGGTCTGAAAGACTAGTCTTTGGCTGCATCTCTCAGCCATTCATCTCTTCATGTACCTTCCCCGGTTTGCTGATTGGATGATGGCCGCACCGTTTTTATTTCAGGTGGATTCGCGATGAAGATCATGCTTGGAATGCATCAGACTATCAGTTAGGTCACCTTTGCTGGAGATTTGATCCGCTTTGCCTGGACTGGGGGACAGAGGCGAAACTATGCCTGTCTTGATATCTGTTCATTCAATAAATCATAATATCTCATAAGCACAAATGCCTCTGCTCGAATGATATTACATTGCTGTGTAATATATTATTATTAGAGAGAAAATTTCAAGCTGGGCTGGAGTTTCTTATCTGAGTTAATGGGGGAGAGATATTCAGTGAGGAGACATTCATTTTAAGAATGCTCATTGGAAACATCTATTACTCATATTAAACCTGAGATCCTTTATGTCCCAAAAAAAGCGATTGTTCTCTATGATGGAGACAGATGTACTATGAAAATGTCAGAATTCCAGATCCTTCTTTAAACCACTTCTAGCCTTGAACTTGGCAATGAAATGACTGTCTCGCTGTTTCTGGTGCTGAAATACAAGACGCTACGCTCTAATCTTTTCGGAATGGTCTGAAGAGCTGAGGGAGACTGAAGATAAAAACTCTGTCACTCAGGTTTCCAAAAGGTTTCTCCTCCAGGAAATTGGTGCTGAGAGGCTGCTTCAACATATCTGGCATCGCTGCTAAGTTTAGCACAGTAGGAAATGCTTGACCGTGATTGGAGGTTTCTGGTTAGAGTCTGAACCTCAATTGTTACATATAATGGTGCAATCGCGTGTGAAGCTGCATTGGGTTGGTTGGTCGTTCCTTTAATCATGTGGAACAGAGGTGGGGGGGGAAAAAAGGTGAACGTGGCAAAGAAAAACATTTCTCTGGCTAGGATTGCTTGGGAAAGAACAGAAAACAAAGTCGTGGGACATGGTAATGACAGGCTGGAGGCGGGGCTTTCTTTGGCTATTGTTTAACAAAACTGTGTGAAGGAATGAAAACAAAGTACAGCCATTTTGGCTTCAGCACAAGTGAAACATGCAGGTTGACATCGGGCCTTGGGGGGAGGGGGGCAGAAGGGTGCAGGTTTGGGCATCGAGGTCATTAGTCAAGAGATAAGGAGATGCCAGCTTAATGTGATCAGTGATAAGGCACGTCCACACCCCCCCCCCCCCCCCGACATATCGCATAGCAGAATTCCATCCTAAAAATTCACACGCCTCAATTTTTTTTCACTTTCACTGCGTTTCGGCTGTAGCTGCAGCAGTTAGGGCTGCATGTCTTTCCTTTAGGGCCAGACAACGCGAAGATTAGTCATTTGAACTTTTCTTAACAGTCCTGCCTGCCAGATGTCCTCCAGGATTCTCTCCGGCACATTCTGTCAACACGGCCCCATTGATCCGAGTCTAAATGAAGAAATATCACAGCCCATGTGGCCGAAAAGAAATGGAGGCGGCCATGTCATCCGTCATGCAGGGCCCGGCGATCGATTTCGGTGGGGTTCTTTTTTTCCCCCCTCCCCCTCAGAGCCTGCCCTGTTTGGTCGGGGGGGGGGGGGTGTTACACATGCCACAGCAACAAAAGCGCTTTGTCACCCAACGGCGTACAGATCTAACCAAAGGAGCCCGTTGACCCCAGCCGGCCTCGGGTCCCGAGATACGCCACATCCCCCCCCCCCCCCGAGTCACATGATCTCTCATTTCTCCCTCAGACTGGCCCCGGACTGAGCTATGCTGCCTGGCTTCCAGTCAGCCCCACCCTCCTCGTCGCAGGAAGAATCTAGGCTGTGGGTGACAGGCATTTTTCTCAGTTTGCTCCCAGATCTGGGCATGGGGGTGCGGGCGGCACACACGGCGGGTATCTGGGGCCACGAGTGTGGCAGAGGTCTGCAGGAGGACTGGAGCGACAGAGGTCAGGCCAAGAAGCCCAGCAGAAGATATCTGAGAGAATGGAGTGGAATTAAGAAATCAAGAATTAGATGGATGGATGGATGGATGGATTGACCACAGGGATGAATCTATTTGCTGAAACAACTGCTAAAACCTATCAGTGCTGGTGATAAAATGGCAATTTAATCTTTTCTTTATTTCAGAGGCTAGATATTTACAGACCCATAGAGGTGGCAATCTCTAAAGCACATACTAGTAAATACTTCAGATATGCACTTTGGAGAGCAGTTCTGATCATTTCTGCATTTTTATTTGGCTATGATGTAGATATGATGTACGGGAAGCAGCATGCGCAGCTGCCCTTCCTGTACCCCTGTCCCTCCTGCTGGACCGGCCCAGTGCATGATGGGATAGCCTGTCTGCTCCCCCTGTCCCTGTAATGGATGAGCTATTATGGGAGATGGATGGACCCTTAAATTGTATTTAGGGATTCAAAGCGCAGGAAATGGACGTGTATGAAATGACCAGCTGACCACCAGCAGCTTAATTTCACAGCGGCAAAATAATTTCCGGAGCGATGGATGAGCGTCCCGCCAACACAGGGACGGCCCGTCACCTGGAGGGGGGGGCTGAAAATGGGAGCGTCCTGTGCTTACTGAAGCGCCTGTTTATTTAGCTCTTTTTAATAGGAATGCATAAAATTTATCTGTGGCATGCAGGCCGTGAGGAGCAGGCAGGGGGTGAAGACTCATTTGCAAAACAATAAACGAGGACTGGGGAGCAGAGACGGTGCTGGACGGGTGCCAGAGTGACCGCGGGACTCGCTGCGAGAGGAACGAGCAGAGAAGAAGCTTTACTCACACGGTCGCCAGCATGGGGGACATTCGCAAATGAACCACTGTCCCCCCCCCCCCCCAACACCACATCTTTTATTTAATTTTATCTTTTGATAACGGTGTTAATTTCAAATAAATAAAAAACATATTGAATATTTAATGTTACAGCTTCGTTTGGTGTCAAATCTTTCAGTACCAGTGCCCAAGGTTGTAGGTTGGGGCCAAATCAGCCCAGACCCTCCCGCCTCAGAACTCCCACAGTATTGGTATATCATGTCTGTCCATATCCGTGTCCCTACCGTCCATATCCGTGCCCCTACCGTCCATATCCGTGCCCCTACCGTCCATATCTGTGCCCCTACCGTCCATATCCGTGTCCCTACCGTCCATATCCGTGCCCCTACCGTGTTTCAACCAACCAGTTGAGTACTCTGTGACTGCGACTCTTTATACTCAGCTGGTTGGTTGAAACAAAATCTTGGTCTGGATTTGTACTCTCTGGACCGGAAATCTCCACCTCTGTCGTGTTTGCAGTACTGCTCCCCGTTACGACAACAGACTGGATTTATTGAAGTGTTTGTTATTTTTGTCACGGCACACCGAATCTTAAGAAACAAGAAGACTATAAACACAGGGGATTTAAATTTCTCCTTAAGCTTTTATTCAACAGTGAAACAACTGCTCAATCGCTAGTCCTTCCTTATGAGGGTTCGATGCCTCTTTTAAAAAAAATTGTAGGAAACATACAGGATAGCACCGGCTTCTGTAGAGCAATGAGTGAATTCTATGGTGTGTACATTTCTGTGTCTGTCAATATTTAAGGGCATTATTTCCGGTTAATTCTGCGTGCAGGTAAAGAGGTGAGCAAAGGCTAAGAAGTGTTAGCTGAGAGATTATTTCACATTCAACTGTAAAATCATGCATTAATCGGGCACATATGCACAAAATGTGTGTCTGGTGTCCAGCCTTTGCTGTGACGGGAAGCGAGCATGCAGAGTTACTGGGAGATGCAGCCGTGTCGGAAAACCACAGGCGAAACGGCGAACTACGAGGCTCATGCTAAAACAGAGCACTTTCGTTGCTGGAAGAACCTCGACAAGGCATAAGACGCATGATACGGTTCATCCATAAGGTTCTGCATACTCTTTAGTATGACTGGAGATGGACCAGCACTGACCCAGCACAGAAAAGATGATGTCGGGGAGGAGAGATTGTTCTCACTCTGCATAACAACCGCTGCCAGCAGCAGATTATTTAAGACCCTCCCCAGGATCCATGATTCTCCTGAGAGCTCAGGTGGACCAAACCTCATCTTGTCGGACCGGAGTGGGATCCATTGTTCTTTTCCCGAAACACCACAATGCCCGTGCAGAGACTGTCATAAAGAGCTCTGCCAACTCATCTGGTCGTTCTTTGTCTGGTACGACCCCTATTAAAATGATAATCAAAAGGAGACAGTGGAATTTTAGGCCACGAAGGTATGCTGAGGGGGAAGCAGATGGGGAGACGGCTCTGAGAAACGGCAGGTGGAGGGAAGGTGTAGAGAGCAGACAGATGTGGCAGACAGGCAGCCATAGAGACCGAGAGGGATGAGCAAACAAGGGAAAAGGGCGAGGGAGAGAGAGGGGAAAGGGTGAGCAAGCAGAGAGAGGGAAGGAGGGAGGAACAGAAGCATGAAACTGACGGAGATTGATCACACTGCACTCCTCGTCTGGCAGACCCAGGTGGAGGAGAGAAATATTCCTTTCTGAGCAGGTGTGGCGGGTTTGGGGGGGGGGACAGGGCACATAGCAACAGCAGGAGGGACTCAGGGACGTTCAGGAAGGTAAAGGTGCCTGTCAGGCAGCGCTGGAGAGATTTATGGATGCGGCCACTTAGTGGGGACGGGCTGCACCCCAGGGAGGTCCTGGGGGGGCGGAGATTCTGGGTCAGTGTCCAGCAGGTGCGCGCCGTCCAGCAGCCAAGCCCCACCAGACAGTTCTGAGACAGCCCCCGCCGTAAAAACGAGACGGCGGAGACACCACCCCTATAAATAAACACAACCTTCTGTCTGAGTCCCAGTCCAGGACTCCCACTGTGTCCAAACTCACTCCGCTAATCCCTGCCGGACCCGAGAGCCTGGGCGCCGCCCAAAGTCTGGGGACGACCGAGTAGGAGGGGCAGAGACAGAGAGACAGATGCTGAACGACAGAAAGAAGAAATAGGGAGACAAAGAGCAGGCCAGAAGGAGAAAGACAGATGTCAGAAGACAGGAAGTGCTAGAAGAGAGAGAGAGAGAGATTAGATTAGAAAAGGCAGTTAGCAATGGCAGGACAGAGACAGAAAGAGAAGAGAGAGGGACAAATGGGGTAGGGGCTAGTGACCAGGGACAGGCAGGGACTGAGAGAGAGATGTAGATAAACTGGGCAGTCCAGTTCACTGATGTCAAAATCACATGGTCACAATTCCACCAATCGGTGTGTGGCCCAGTGGGGTATGACCAGAAGGTTGCCAGTTTGAATCCCCTCCTCAGCAGAATAGTCACAGGTCTGTTTGGCCCTTGAACAAGACCCTTAACGTCCTGAGGGGTGCTAGATAAAAAGGTTCACTCTGTATCAGTGTGTCTGTCTCAAAGGAGAGCAAGATGGAATATGTGAAAAGAAGAATGCCAATGTCTTTCTGCAAATAAAGCTTTATTTCATGGGATGGATACCTGGGGGGCCTTTGGCAACAAAGGAAGGGGACAAACTGATGCCGCATCTCAGATTCACCAGTATAATTTAATCCCCCTTTTGGTCAACCACTTGGAAACAGAAATGTTTGAATTTGAGGTCAGGTTTTGCTTATACAGTAAGACCAAATTGACCGTCATACCTGTGTATTGTATATTTTAGTTAGGGTTCTGCAGAAAACAAATGCATCACTATCAAGCAAACAATTGCATTTGGCTTAAATTATCTGTTTGTTGTTAAATTATAACATTTGCATACAAAAATACTGTTTGTTTGACCAGGAAACCCCATAACCCACCATCTGAACATCCACAACTGTGGGCGGAGCCTCATATGAGTGACGGGGCACCTTTAACCTTGAAAATCCACAGCGGTGGGCGGGGTCTCACTGGGTCAGGCAGTGGTGGCTAACAATCTAAGGCTAATGTCTAAGTCAAAATTGGATCAAGACTCCAGTGGTGGAGATCACAGACATTAGTGTTTGTTCTTGGATCACAAGAAACCCCACGACCAAAGTACTCCACTGGCTCCGTGACTTTCAAAATACAATGCCCAATTTCGACAAATGCAGATCTAAAGGCTGCAAAGTAGTGTTCCTCCCTTTATCCGCTTTAAATCCTGAGCCAAAGGTACCTCTGACATTTTTTTCTGGCTGTGATGGCTTCTCATTGATGGGATGAATTATTGAGGAGTTTCTTCCCTCCGGTACAATGCAGAACAGAAGAAATGCCCTTCCGGTCACCAGGCACGGCCACGTACGACAGTGTGGGACGTGCTTGGAATTACCGCCGCGTCTTCGAGGCTCTCAGGGATAATCCCTGCTGCCTCAGTCTCCGACGTCACCGTCCCGGTCCCCGATGGCCCACAGGAAGTGGAAGGCAAGGGCCAGGAGGCCGGTGCCCAGCAGGTCCCCCAGGGACGTCAGGTACGGGATGGAGAAGCTGTCCGGGTCCTTGCCCTTGCGCCACATGCAGTGCACCAACCAATCAGCAACGCAGAGCAAGGTGATGACCTGGAAGGGGGGCGGAGACACGAGCCGTCAAGCGAGGTACACGATAGGACGGTCTCATCACACTGGGGGCAGGGAGAAGCTCACCACATAAGCCTGAAGATAAAAGCCCACTAGCCTGAAAACTGTATGCAAATGAGCGCTGGTGCATACACAGCACAGATACTGTCAGATGACGTCCCTCTTAGAGCTTGTCTTCATCTGCTTGACGCGTAACCTCAGACAGACCTTAAGCTGGATATGCTACAGAGGTAATGTAGGAGGCTCATTATGGATTCTAGCGAGACCAGGTCCAAAAAGTAGCTCTCAAGGGCATTGCAGACGTGCTGACTTCACACCTGTGATTCACAAACCCCCCGACGGACCTCTCAGCTGGAATCCTCGGCTGAGGGGCTCTGAGGAAATGTTCACATACCCCCGAGGACCACGATGCTCTCTGTGTGTTGGGGGGGTTGGCGGTATCAGGCCTATGCTGGAGTGGGGGTGCTCATTCGGAGACAAATGGTCACATGCGGTCATGGTAAATACGATTAGCAGATGGTGACAGGGAGAGGAATGATGCAAGTTTGCTCATCCATGCCCGTTCCCAGAGTCCTGCACAGTGAACTCAGCCTGAACTCTGTGACCTCTCACACGGCACTACATCAGTGCAGTGGAATGTTTTACAACGTGCCTGGTCTTTCGGAGATTCTCACGGCCGCCACCGGGACGGAGGACAAACAGACACATGCACTAGTTCTCCCCGTGCGAGGAGAAATCCCACAGTCCCACAGTGGTTCCCGAAGATCTACGTTGGCACGGAGCACCCAGGAGACCTCAAAAAGCCAGGTGGCTGAAAGTCTCATGGGATGATGTGCAGGGTCTGGAAGGGCTGAGTCACTCCTCTCCCGATTCATACTCCTGGAACCGCTTAAGCTGCCGTTATCGCCCTACAAGTTCAGCCACATCACCGGCGCACATATTGTAATGCGTCAACGTCCACAGCCTGGCCGTCTGCTGTCATATAGTCAACTAATAGCTTTGGTGGACGGAAAGGCCTGGGTCATCGTGACTGGTGAGTTAAAGTGAAAATTACACATGGTCCATGGCGTCCTATACGGAGTACAGCAGAGTGACTCGCGTGATGTGATCCCCCACAAGCCCCGTGGTGTACAACGGAGCTCATCCTTTCTTCAGGAATCTTCCGTAAATAAAAAAAGTCTCTAATGATAATCTAAAAAAATCTAATTATCAACAAAAATTCACAATGGCTGCATTCAAAATAACACACCATGCACTATGCACTCAAATGAGGAAAAAGTACACGCTACACAATTCCTCAGTGCGAGAGAAATAAAAACTTCTTACACTTTCCGGATGCACGATGTTACCGTTGAACTGCTGGACTCCGACCTTTAATGACGGACGTCCTACATAATGACAAGTACCGAACAAACTATGTAGTTTGTCAGCACATTCATCAGGTTTATCATACTTTAGTTTATGATCTTCTGAGTTCTAATATTAAGAATTGTATTCACACTTAAAAGCACCTTTACCTTCGCCCTCCATGTTCGCTTCTGACTTCCTCAGAAGTTGCTTCTAGGATTGTGGGATTGAATAGTGTACAGTGTTTGCACACTTCAGATTTTTACCGGATGTAGAGTGCCATCTGGAACCTTTTTGTGCACTAAGCGATGCGCACTATGGTTTGAGATACTCTGTCATGTCTCGTGTATTATTTTGCCACGATATTTGGTGCGGAAGTGTTCGGTTTCGGATGCAGCCGGCCGGTGCACATCACCAAGCACTTCAAAGCCTGCAAGACAACAGGCCCCACATCCTGCTCGTAAAAAAAATCTCCCAGAGATCCACGAGAGGCTGTAACTTCTGAAATGCCCCCTGGAGGGGTGGGGGGGGGGGGGGTTTATCCGAACAACACTTAGTCAAAATGTTTGGCTTCGATTCTGTGATTAAGGGGACTCAGGCCAGACTGCGAGCTGTAAAGTGACTGTGGCTATTCTAAGCACCTGACATCAACACCGAAACGCATAAACACGTCAGGGCCGCGCCCGGAGCGCTTAATGTGCCGTCCATTCGCCTACCAGTTAAAGGGGAAGCCTGGAGATTTACGGCAGCCATTTCCACAGCAGGGAATATGGTTTTTAGCCCGGACAGCTGCCTGGCCTGGTCGTTTTGTGGTGGGGCTGAGGCCACACTGAAAGGCATCCGTGACCTGGCCTGAAAGAGCCCTCTTAGTGAATGCGAAGTGAGGCAGGGACATTAAACCGGGTGACACCCCCCGGGTGCCTCTCGTTGGTGACCAGGCTATGTCAGTTCAACAGGTGAGCTGGGCTCGGACTTTGTGAATGTCACATGAACAGAAAAAAAAAATCTTACTCTCTGGCTCTACTAAAACTCTACTAAATGTCACATGACCAGAACAAAATGAGTTCTAGTAAAACTACTAAAACTCTACCAAAACTAGCTGTTACTCTGGACATTCCTAAGCTGGCCAAAGCCACCTGTAGCGTGGGGGCATATACACTTAAGTGACATGGTTTCCTCCGCCCCTGAATGTGGGACTTATCTCTTGGAACTAGAGGCTTTTGTTTATGTATAAAAACAAGAGGAGGCGAAAACAGGACTAAGATTCAATTTTCACGCTGGGAGAGAGCGCAGCTCGGATGCTCCATGCATCAGTGATGCAGAAGGACTGGGTGGATGCTCTCTCTCTCTCTCTCTCTCACACTCTCACACACACACACACACACACACACACACAGGGACAGTGCTCTTGTGTTTACCTTCCGTAAAAACATGCATAAATGGCTCTGATATGTGGACACGCTCAATGGGCCAGTCTGTCCTCACACACTGGCTGTTTATGTGCGGGGAGGTGGCACGCAGACACCAGAAAAATGTCTATAAGTGGCGGGTGTGTTTTTCTGGGGGGGGGGGCTGGGGGGCCCGTGCATACCCCCACACACACTCGCACTCACACTGATGCTTCTGACTGCTGGCTGTTGGGCTGGGGGGGGGGAATTTGCACCAGGGTCAGTAGGTTCAGCTGTGGGGGGAAATGTAAATCCCTCGCAGTCTGCACCAACACTGAGAGGGCTGTGGGGAACCTCTGCTTCCAGGCCAAATGTCTCCCTGCGCTCCCCGAAAAAGCCTCCTGAGAACCTTTAAATAAACATTTGGCGGCGAGAGGGGGTCTCAGACAGGCACGCTCGCTGTTTCCTCACCCGCGCGGCGAACAAAAGGGCCCCCGCTTCAACGCGTGCCGACACCCACGTCACGTGGAGCTAAAAGCACTCAAGGTAAGTCCACGGCCCCCATCTGGGCCGATGCTAAACGGTGAAAATCCACAGGATCATTAAATAGGGTCAAAATAAAGGGGAGGATTTATTAAACTTGTAAAGTGGTGTCAAATTTATACCTTTTTAAGGTAGAATTTATTTAAGATTTCCATTCAGAGTGAAGGACTAGGGGTCTTAAGCCACTATGCAGCCCAATGACATTCTCATGCATGGATTTGGCGTGTGTTATGCGTGGATTAGCCGTGTGTTATGCGTGGATTAGCCGCGTGTCACAGGGTGCAGGTCAAGCCCTCTTCACTGTCCCGGATTAACCATATGGGCATGTGGGCACGTGTCCAGGGGCACCGCATCCTTGGACGGTACCAAGCCGCCCCCCCCACCCCACTCCGATCCCATCCTTAAATGCCCTAAGGAGAAGCAAGGGAAGGTCATATGTTTTTACAATTTAATGCAATTTAATATCTCATATTTATTATGACTGTACTGTATTGTTCATTCAATACTGCAGTCGCTGAAGAGTCTATGTAACGTTTACCCTGTGTGAAATTTCTGAATTTTCGCGAGCCACCAATCAGCTCCATTTGTTTTTGATGTGATGCCCCGTGTAGGGTGACTGAGTCACATCTAGGTGGGGGTGGGGGGGGGGGGGTCGAGGCCCAGGCCGAGGGGCAAAGGGAGCAGGAACGTCCCAATCCCTCAGGACACACAGAAATAATTTAATAACTGTTGAAATGATTGCTTTATTAAGAGGTCTGGATTATTTAACTCTTCAGAGGACAGCCTATATTTGCCAGCCTGCAGAGTCCTCTTTAAAAAGGACAAGCGACCATTTATGTGCTGAACTGTGGATCTCATTCACCCCCAAGCTAACCTCCCCCCCCCCCAACTGGGAAATGATGATCTATCTAGCTCCCAGCAACCCTGAACCAACAGTGGCACTCGGGTTCGACTCGGAGGCCCTCAGGGCGTGTAATCCACCACAGTGCAAACACGCCGCGCATTTCCCCTGCTGGCGGACAGACACGCCTTTGATGCCCCATCTGCTAATTGGTCCTAATTGCAAGATAAACAGGGAGGAGTCGCCTGGGGTCGGGTCACACAGCCGACCCCCCCAGCCCGGATCTGCTAAGGTGTGGACCGCCATTGGTGTAGTACCCCATTTTGTACACTAGGGGGTACGTAGTACCCCATTTTTCACACTAGGGGGTGCGGTGAGTGAGACCGTTTCCCTGAACTAGACCTGCAATGGTGTGTTGTGATACCTGTGGATGCTCGTAAGTCCTGGTGGCCATACATATAAATCCTATTTCACAAGTCCAACCTTATTGTCTTCATTCTCTCCTTTTGATACCGGGCAAAGAAATTGTAAAAAAACTAGAGGAGTCAAGCTACCAGTCAGCTGGAAGACAGGGTGCAGCCCAGCAAAAAGCCGGGGTAGAACTTCCTGGTTCGCGCCCTACCTGCAGCTGGGCGGCGGCCAGGTAGACGGCCACGAAAACGGGTGTGAGGGTGGTGTGGCCGCTCTTCATCAGGCTGATGACGTAAAGGAAGACCACGTGACCTGGAATGACGAGGAGGAGCAGCACCTGGGCTGAGCGGTGGTTGGGTCCTAAGGGGAAACAAGGGAAGGTCATACGATTTTACCATGTGATCCCATACAGCCAATCAGGGAATTTGGAGATGAAGCTCCTCTGATGCCCACAAAACAGAAGGCGTATTGGCATCCTAGTATGCACCCATAATTACACAGATGGCACTAAGGAAAAAAATCGTATAAAACTGCCAATTTTCCATTGATTAGTTTGTTCACAGCGGGGTTCAGATCAATCAGCAGTAATACTTTTCTGTTTCTGTTACGCTCCTAAAATCTCGCTCCTGACTGTGAGGCCCCTAACCCTAACCCTAACCCCGCAGCTCCTTCCGTCTGTTTGCCTAATGCTCCAGGAAATGCGCCACATACTATACTTTATATAATATACTATATTTTTCTCTTTTTCTTCGAAATTAATCCCAGGACCAAGGCCTGCCGGGCATAATTCCCAGGCCTGGGACAAAATTACTTAAACCGGGCCCCGATGACCCACAACCCCTCCCACCTGGGCCGTCTCCCGGCCCCCCCGGGCTCCGGACAATGTGCCCAGTTGTGTCGGCTGCAGAAACGATAACCTGCAGTTCAGAGCACGGGGTCTGTTTTGGTCAGAGCAGGAACTGAGCGTCTGGCAGATAAACCACGGCAGCACAACTGGCTAAGATGAGCCGTGTAAAGAGCTTTAGAGGCCGAGTTCCCTATAATTGTGCCGTTTCCCTTAAAGGGGCAGCGTTCCTCCATCTTCCGGTGTCACGGTCGTGGCGTTCCGCTTTGCCAAAGCCGCCGAAATGGACAAGAATAACCTCCCCGGCGTCGATTACAAACTCGCCTATTAAAGAACCATCCGGTGGCCGTGGACAGAAGTTAAAAACTCCCCCAGGGGCGTAACCGCGGTTACCAGAGGAGCCGAGATGTCATTACGGGCAATGAGGCGGGCTGTGTAAAAGCACGTTATCTGCTCTAAATGGGAATCAAACTGCCGCACGTCTTATTTTCCCGTTTTACGACCGAAAACCAAAGATGTTCGCTGGAAGCCGGCCAGACAGTGCGGCTCGTAAAAAGCCGAAACCTTGTTTCTCCGTGCTGCGAGGCTCCGGCCAGCAGGGGGCGTATACTGGGGCGGGGCCACGGGCTTCAGACTCGCCCCAGTTGAAAGCTTATTGGCCCCCAGTGTACCCGCTCCCCTGTCAGTCACTGATTCAAAACGTATCATTGGCTGATGATACAGTAGGCCCCTTTGTATGAATTATGCCCCCTCCCACCTTAAAAAAAATCTTTTAATTTGGCCTGTGGGCCGGGCTTAGATCTAAGCAGAAGGGCTGCAGAGTTGAGGGAGTCGGCTTGTAACCACATGCCAGCAGCACCCCTTACCTGTGCCGCAGAAGGTCAAGCAGGGCTGGTAACAGACCTGGGCCTCCGCTGGCACCTCTTCAGGCGTGCTGTGGAAGTGCAGGTATGTGGAGATTCGGCTGGACTGGATGGCAACGAGATTCCCTCCGATACCTGGGAGAGGCAGCAGCTAAAATCAGCCGAAAGGACGCTTTGTCATAAGCCCCCTGACACATGATGAAATGAGCGGCATTGTGGGAAATCATGCTTTTTTGATCATACATACTTCCCAATGTCATTACCCCACTGTTTGTAACTCACCTTTTCCCCACATCTTGTGACCTTCGGTAAAGACTGATTAGTATTTTTCCATAAGGCAACATCAGGCTTGTTAGGTCTAAGTAAAGAGAGTTTTCTGGAAAGATCCTGGAATGTGTCCTTGGCTGTGGAAGCTGAGAACACCTTATCTTTGTGGACGACCCCAGATCAACACATACACTTCTCACAGATCCAAGAGTGCACAACTTCTCATTTTCGTTTGTGTCATACTCCTACCGTTTTACCTACTGCACGCTAAAGTCAATCACCATGGAACTTAGCAAGCCTCCAAAGTTGAAAATGTGTTTCAAAGGACCTGTTTGAATCATGTATGTGCATACCGTAGAATGTTTGTGAGTTCCATTCCAGATTTTCCAGATTCATGCCAGATCCTGCTATACCCTTGTGCACCATGCTGCAGTGACGACCCCCACCCCAAAAAGAAAAACCACAGGGTTAACAAATCAATGCTTTTTTACCAACTAAATGTGCTCAGCGTGAGGAATATGTTTCCAAAATGGCCGCCGCAGGAAGGAGGCCTTTCAGAGGCCTCAAATAATTCCTGTCGTCCGTGCTGATGCCTGGCACGCTTCTGGAAGCCACGTGCAGCGTTTTTAGCTTTTAATATGCTTCACACTGATGGCTTTCAGACCTGGCCACTCCCTGCCACTGAGTTTCCAGAGGAATCGTGGGAGTTTATTTGTGAGACACGCGCTGGCTGCATCCCCTGGGGGGAGCACGCAGACGCTGGCTTCACTCTCCACGCTTCCTGTGTGGAATAAACAGGGAATCGCTGTCTGCTGACAAAGGGCAGAGTGGGTAGCAATAAAAGTACTAAGTATACTCTGTGCCACATGCACGCAACAGACTAATCTTCTACTCGGACTGGAAATAACCTGACGTCACTCGTTAAGGCAGCACAATGAATGGGATGAAGGGGTTACAATGCAGAGCGAGTCAGCCTTGATCTGTGCTTGGCTAGGATACCTGGCCTTCACTATCCACTCTCTGGATTCATCTAGAAGACCTGGGCTCGGTGATGCACACTGCGCGTTTGGCTAGCTGCACTGCAGACTTAGAAACCCACATTCTGGGTTTGACTGGCACACCTGGGCACTGTAACATAACACCTGGTGCCGTCCTGTTTTTCAGAGGCAGACACACGGTCTGCTGGGAGACACAGAGGATTTATACACCCAGTGCTGACAACCGGCGAGGTTCCCAGAGAGCTAACTGCTAAACTATGGGCAGTACTCAATTCTCAGTGTAATGTGATATTTGTTACCATCATTAGCGTGAAGCTCAAAGCCTTTGCTTACATGATATAATTAAAATGCCCAGGGAAGAACAAAGGATTTCGGCCACTGTAAGCTGTTCCATTGAAACGTTTGCTAAAGCTATTACTGCAGTGTGAAACTGTGGGACTGAGGCAGACTGAGAACAGCAGGGGTCCTCGGGGGTTTTAGGTGTCCTAACTGGGGGCCTGATTAGCCGGTGGGCCCCAGAGACGAGGGCTTTACTGTTTCAGGTTCAACATCAAACCAGACGTCCCACAGAGGCAGACGGGGTCCTCTTAACTCAAAACTCATTTCCATTTTGCTTCGGGCATAAAATGTCAGTCCACAGTTTCGTGTGCTGAAACAGAGAACCCTTCCCTTCATCTACAGGCCCATGTATCTAAAATCGGTCAAAGGGGACCCCGAGTTTCAGACAGGGGTGACAGGAGGGGGTCTGGAGTGACCGCCTGCCAGACCATACATCCCACCTCATCTAATTTATTTTCCTCTGACTCAGGCTTAGGGGGTGGGGGGTGGGGAGGGTGAAATGGGGAGCCATGGGCAGGGATGGAGGCCTTGCTGCAAATTAGCAGGCCTCTCTTAAGCTATGCTAATTGGCATCAAAGCGCTAACTCTGGCAGGAGCCGTTTGCCTGAGACCTGTCCACGTCTACAGCAGTCTATGCTACATTTATCCCTGAGCGGAATGGAGTGGCGCTCCAGTAAAAATACTGATTGTACTGTAATCTCTCTGCTCCTACGCACTGAGAGCCGGACGCATCTGACCCACAGGCAACCATGCCCAAGTAAATGGGGACAGACCTCCATAGCATATGGATCTGGCGATTTTTTTCTGTATCTAAGGCAGAATGAGAGTGATATGCCAATGGGAAAAGCACCTGTAATATAGTATCGCGTTAATTGCCGGTAATTAGCGCTTCGCAATCTTTCCCCTTTTTGGTATGTTTGGTACTCTTGTGTGAAGCAATGCATCCTGGGTCATTTCACAGCTGCAGCCTCACCCTCCCATTGGCTAAACGATGGTAGGTTATCGAGGACTTACCGTTAATTACGGGGGTATAGACCACAATGCCAGCCAGGTTCGGATTCGACAGGGTTTTGTCCAGGATGAGTCCTCCAAAGCTAAAAGGAAAAAAGGGGGGGAATTGATTGATTGGTCCCTGTGGGGAAATTCTCTTTACGCCTCCCCCAGCTTCCTCTCCGTAGGTGAGATCAAACTGGCCACGAAGGGCAGCCGCCCATAGCAGCGCCCAGGGAGCGGGGGGTTAAGGGCCGTACAGTCATGTGACTCCAAAGAGAGCACCAGAGCAGAGGTGTTCAAACTGTGGGGGTGCACCCCCCTGGAGGTGCACGAAGGAATTGCAAAGGGGCACAGATGAGGGGAAAAAAAACAGAGAACTGTGTGTGGGGGGGTTAGAGGTGGGGGCAGACCTATTTCAAAGCTGCCATATAAAAATTACGTGAATACAATACATGATGCTAAAAAAATAAAATTATAGAACTGTCTATAATAGACAGGCACTAGATCAGAGTCTGTGTGTGTGTGTGTGTGTGTGTGTGTGTGTGCGTGTGGGGGGGTCAGAGAATCAGAACAAATATACCAGCCCCAGAGCACGGGGTGCCAAACTTTTCATCCCACGATCCCAGAAATAACTGTCAGAGACTTGTGACCCATGTATTGCTGACGGGTGTAGCGCTAGGGGAACGTGCAAAGACCAGTTACAGTTACAATGGAATATTTTTGACATTTTTTAAATGGAAATCATGTGGTGAACCCCCCCGCACCACTTTGGGTAGCGGTAGCCCATACAGCATCCCGCCTCGACACCACTTTGGGTAGCCCATACAGCATCCCGCCTCGACACCACTTTGGGTAGCCCATACAGCATCCCGCCTCGACACCACTTTGGGTAGCCCATACAGCATCCCGCCTCGACACCACTTTGGGTAGCCCATACAGCATCCCGCCTCGACACCATGCGGCACATCAACATTGTTTGTAAACAACTGAGGAATGCAAAACAATTAGCGCCTAGTGATCATGCTCGCCATAAAACTCCGGCCTACTTTAATATATTTCCATGGAATTCTTTGAACAAGAAACTTTCCAGGGAAAACGGTTTACAAGCAAATAAAGAACAGGGCGACGCTAAATGTACAGGAGCCTCAACCGGGTTCTTTTTCATTCATCCTGTTGCACAGACAACAGCTGCATATATCACTGATCAAAGAGGCGAAAGCAGCTTGCTTAGCTAGCCAGGCTAAAATGCTAAGCTAAGCCGCCATAGTGCTTCTTCGCTTCCCACAACTGCAATAAACAACCTTAAGAAAATACAAAAGGCAAGGCGCAGTCGGATTCAGGGGAGTATCGCTAAATTAAAAGTAACCTAACTGGCCTGTTTGCAGAGCTGTCACGAAGAAACACTTTTTGCTTGACAAATCACACAGAACAGGCTAATTGTAGAAGCATAAAATATTAAGAGCTGCAGGTTACAGACATGAATGCCAGTTTATTTTCGGACTGATGAATCGACATCCTACTGGAGAACTCTCTTCAGAGGGGAGAATCGTTAGCTTTTTTGTGATAAAAATATCCATTTCGGAAGGAAGGCATTTTCATGTTTTGACGACACCTTGGCGACAGAGTGTTTGACCAATCAGTGAGGCGGCACCCAAAAGGCTCAGACGAGTGTTACTCCTGGCGGGATACTGCACCTTCACAGGAGGTCACGGTCACACAGAGCTCATAACCGCAATGCACACGGCCCAGCGTGGATCAACATAAAAAAACATGATGAAACATTTCTTATTTTGGAAAAAGGGTTTAGCTTTAAAGTATATCCCTTTGTTGACAGTTGAAAGTGTTGACATTTGGGAAACGTACACCTGTTACACCGAAGCGGGGAAACCAGGCCAAGGACGCTGGTGCCTCTGCTCTTTGTTTTTATGCCGTCTTGTTTTTGCACCACGACTCTGTTTTTTTTCTTCTGGAAGTCGGCATCATCCATGTTGGCCCATCTCCAGCAAACATGTGAAGGCTTCACCCCCCCTAGGGGTGGGGGGATTACATGCATGGTGATGCTGGCCAGCATCCCGTCCTCATCTGCTGGCATCACTGGACGTCAGCAGATCGGCGAGCGTGCTGTTTATACCAGCCGGGAATGTTTAAAGTACACAAATACCTTCTCCTCCTCCACTCCCGAGGAGAACAATGTCCCCATTATGGCCACCTGCACGGGGCAGCTAAAAAAAGGACTCGGGGCACACGCACGGAACGCAAGGACGTGCCTCGGGAGTGATGGCTGCGGGATCTCCAAAACGGACCCTTAACTGCGACCTTTGGAGCGTGAAGCGAGCTGCTTTGGGAAAAGCCACCCAGACTGATCCGCACTGATGCCTATTTGTCGGCTATGTTGCCACATCGTTAATCTGCTTGCCTTAGCCCAAGTTTCTCATTTGCTGCGGCACACTGCGGTGCTTATGCCCTCGCATTCCTCTAAACGATGGACGGGGAGCCATCTGGGTGACGTAAAGAGGGCAGACCCACGGTGACCCCCCCCCAGAGGAGGAGGAAGCAGCCTTCTGGGGCCTTCCCAGGAGCTACCCTGAAGCTGAGCAGCTCAGAGAACCAACAACGGAGTCCTGATCTTGGGAATGGTGCCTTATCCATATGCGAGCAGATTAGGATCAAGCAACAAGGGTTGGCTTCTAACCATGGCATGGCTAGACATGATTAGCCTAATAAACACCATGTGTCACAATTCACCAGGAACACCATGGCGGGAGAAGCTAATCGCTAATGCTAACCGGGCGACAGACCAACTGAACAGCCTGATGGGTTAATGGCGCAGACTAGCCAGAAATCTGCTAGCTTGAGATCTGGCTGAAAATATCCAGAAATATAAAAGGTTAAAACGAAATCGTTTCAGAGAGAAACATCAACTAAGCGACAAAAAAAAAAAAATACATGAATAAAGCAGCGGAACATCATGAAGAAAAGCAGAGGCCTGGTGGAGGGGAGAATGGAGAGATGAGGAGAGAGGGAGGTGAACGGCCGTGAGAGAAGGCACAGATAAGGAAGAAGACGACAGTGTGTATCGGAATGAGAAAGAGGACAAAGGGCTCTGACCTGCTGATGACCATGGAGGAGATGACTGGTTCCCAGCCCGAGAAGAGCAGTGAGTGACTGGCAGGGTGCCAGCAGGAGACCAGGATGCAGACTGGAGTCAGGGAGAGGAAGGAGGCGCAGACGAGGCTGGACACGTACGGCTGCGAATCTGGGGAGAGCAGGAGGACGGTCAGAGCCACGGGGGTCAAACTCGGGGGGAAAGGACACAATTAATTCCTTCACACCAATGTGGGAGTTTAATTAATAAGCATCACGGGTGAGGATGAAAGATTTAAAGTCTAGAGAAATCGCTGAATGTACACGCTTTACTGTTCTAAGAAAGCTATAAGGTCGAAGCGTGCCAGTCTTTCCTGAAAGGAATGAAATGAGAAAAGTTACAAACGCCACCAGAAGTGTAAAATGGCCGCCTCATGTAAACAAACAGGTCGCTCGTCGTTCTGAGAATCCACCCGAAAGATAAATGGCATTCCGGAATCTTACAGACAGTCCAACGGCCTCAATCATTAGTCACTTGACAAATGGCAGGGCTGAATGTGTGCAAACAGTGCATGGCCGGGCTGAGACACTCCCATGGTCACACAAATGCGAGTTAATTCACATCCAAATATGCGTACATGCACACAGGGGCAGGGACATGCTCCAATCAGGGCAGAGAACAGATCTGTGTGACATGGGGACAGTGTGCAGAATTAAGAGCTAAATAGAAGGTGATTTCGCTTCCCAGGATTCATAGGGAGGGGGCAGGGAGGGAGCCAGCAAAGGCAGAAGGGAAAAAATCTGGGAAAGAGCAAAGTAAATCAATTCATATCAGACATAAAGGAGGGTTAGGCAGTGCGAATCAACACCAAGCGCCTTTGGCCCTGCTCACAATTTATCAATTTTCTGCCATATAGAGATGTGGTGGAAAAATAGGTGTTTGCATCACCCCAACAGTGTAGATCGAGGGCAAAGATTTACCTGCCAGGGCCTTGACTAACCCTAAACCTAACCCTAAAACATCCCCCAGCTGTTTCACAGTACCTATGTTTGGAAAATGCAGCCCTTTTCCTAGCACTCTGAAGTCAGGGTGATTTTTTTGTTGGGAAACATACCAGTTCTGGCAAACTCCACCCAACGCAAATTATAGTATTTATAGAGACTCCAGAGTTTTTTTAGGCAATGTTCATATAAAAAAGAAAAGAAGAGCTGAGGTTTCTTCAGACATTCATGACTGGCTCACAGTTCCACAAACTTAACTGCTCCTAATCTCAACCGTCCAGAAAAAGACGGAAAACGCCTCTATATTTAGGGCTGCTTTGGACAAAAAGGCACCCCGCCGGCCCTCGAAGGAGGGAGAAGCTGCTGGAATCGCCACTTTGAAGTGTTAATGCAGTTTTTTCGCAGACTTTCAGATATTAACCGTATTTTTAAGAAACCCTCATGGGCATTCCGGTGTGTGATCTGGGGGGCGTGATTGGATCAGGCCATGAATAGATGCTGTTACATCTTGGAGGAGTTTGGTCGCCCAGAGGGACTCGCGGAGTGCGGCTCTCGCGGCTATAAGCCCGCCTTTGTCTGCCGGCGGTTCGGGGGATTGCCGGCTAAGGCCGCTTTACGCTTCCTGGCCGTGGCGGGACTGCTCCCAGATGCAGAGCCAATCCCACCCATGTTTTGGCCGTCACCTGCCTGCCATGTGACAAGTGCTGGCATTTTCCAAGGGATGACTCTACAGAGCTTTGAAGATATTCCTGCCATGTGAGCTAGGGGGTATTCATTGTATGGAGAAACCAAATTCAGTCTTTTAAAAAGTTTACTTGGGGGTGTTCTGGAAGAGCTACCAACACCTCAAAGCAGATTCTTAAAACATACAGGAATTGGGTATAAAAGAATTGTTCCAAAACTAAAAGGCTGCCAGTCTAGTCTGGTGTTGAAAAAGCACAAAACAGACCAGACTTACTCATGCTAAAACCTACCTATGAATCAGGTTTACCAGTTACAGTTGCATCAGAATGGAAAGTTGGAAACAAATTGCCCCCTAGTGGCCATTAATAGAAAGTTTACTTTGGCATTGTCTCCTGCTTAGTGTGATTCTGCAGATGTACCTGCTGTTTTTGCAACAGGATAAATTTGCTGAAGGACCCCTGTGCTACAATATCAAAACGAAACAAAAAAAAAATAAATCCAATTAGCAAGTCCAGAGAAATATTTAACCTACACAGAACATCGATAGGTTCATTTCTGGGCCATAATGCTCCCAAAGGTAGACTAGTGCTCCACCTTGTGGCTATCACTCAAACAACATAATGCCACCCTGTCTTACCAAAGTGTCAAGCATCCATATTAGCAGTATGGTCCAGCCCAGACAGGACACAGACACTCTGTTGTTCATTCAGAAACACCAATTAGCCTGACTGCATATCGTGGGACTATGAATGGAAACCAGAGTACCCATACAAAACCGGTGTAAGACAAAGAGAGCATGCAACCTCCACACAGCCAGAGGGGAGACAGGATCCAGACCCTCAACCCTAGCCTTGTAAAGGGGCAGTGCAGCCACTGAGCTACCGTCATATTTCCTTAGAAGAAAATGTGTTTAAACTGAGAGGGCTTCTTTCCTATCAATTCATCTACAATTAAAATATAAGCATTTATGGCTCCCGCGGCCCTTATGTTCTATATGCAAATTAGACAAGTGTGCAGCTTTAAAATGACTGGCATCTCTGCTGGCTTGTCGCTCTCACCCAGGCAGCTGTACAGGCCCTGGCTGACCCATGCCAGGATAGTCAGAGTGATGAGGTCACCGAAACTGGCGGCGATGGGCGTGGCCACGTTGTCGGGGTTGATGCCCTTTTTCTTCGAGCCGACGATGACGCCCACCATGATGCCGCCTAGAGAAAAGGTCAACGGCGCACAGTTGGGAGAAGGAGAGGTCAAAGGTCAGACAAAAGCCAAGCAGCCTCAGTGGCAAGACGAAAGTTAAAATGCAATTCTGTTGTATGAAGACCTGTAGCTGGGTCTAGCGGATATAGTTAGAGGTGAAATTAGCATATGAATTAATAATGCTTAATTATTTAAATTATATTAAAACGAACAAGCAGTACTAGAAGAGTGAGGGCATGACCCTCAAGGATGGAATGGTGGGCGGAGTCCAATGACGTGGGCGGGGCCTCACAGTACCTTGCAACAGCGATGAGATGAAGGCGGTCGCCACACTGCTGGAACAGAGCAGCAAGGCGTGTCCCATCTGAAACTTGCCCTCGGGAATCGAACCCAGGGCCGTGGCTGCCATGGCGGCCAGGAAGCCCACCACCGTAGCCTGCACCTGGGGACACAAAGCCGAGGGTGACGCTCGCTACCCCGCCCGGCGACAACAGACAGATTATGTCGTTATTTCTCTTGCTCCTGTGTTAGAGCCTTTCGCTTTAATTCATTGACTCTGAAGGTTCCCAAGAAAGTCAGAAAGTCCTCCACTGCATCCCTGAAGACCCAGTGTCCTGAGGATGCATTTGGCATCCTGGACAAAATTAATTTGTCACAGAGGGATGGCCAGCATCCCAGCCATTAACTGAACCAATCACCTCTCTGCATGCTAAGCATTCCTGTTACAGCATTAGCGTCACCTGTTATACCCGTTTGTCCATCATTAACAGAACATTGCAAAACCTACAGCCCAGAGAGCCAGGAGTCATACCAAAATACCACGGTTCCACCCACACAGGCATTACAAACATCTATGTCATTCATAAACTTTACCACAGCTACTGCAGACAGAGCACTGACGACTTACCTGAAATCTCCCCAACAACCTCGGTTATCTAAAAGAACTTGGCGCAGGTGGGATAGTTTTTTAACTGTATGCTGCAGTGAATGATGCAGTGAATGACTGTCTGGTGTTATGTAAAGCTACGGCGGCCTCTGGAGACAGCAGGGCTGTCCTGGGGCTCAGCGGGGAATGCTTGCGGGTCACCTCTCATTCATGTGCCCCTATAATGCATTTAACACGGTAACTTCACAAGCCAGTATTATATACAAAGTCTACTCCGCTATTTTTAATTTCTAACCATTTTCGTCCTCCAAGCCTCCGTAAACCTCAACCTGTCTCATTTTTTTTCTGTTTTCTATACCAATGTAAGAATATATATTAAGTAACTGGCAATTTCCAAATAACATAAAACCATAATAGATGTCTCCCTGGGAAAAAAAAAAAGTACAGAGATGCTTTGTAATACAGACATCTGAGGAATACTGTTAGTAATTTAAGTCAGAGGATATAATTAGGTGAGTATGTCAGTGCTTACTGCCCTCAGAACAACACCAAATGATGGTGTTGCAGGCTGCTAGTTAACTGGTTACGGATTAAGATAAAGCAAAGGTGACAGGCCATTCAACAAAAACATTGCTGGTTGAGTCTAGGATGGATCGCAATGTACAGAAGTGGGGTAAAGCTGCCATATAACATGTTTGTGTTAATAATACCATGTAATGCTCTTGTCTTCCCACAGTCACGGTGATCACACAGTGACCACAATCATGCCGGGTATGAATGACATTATATGAAAGGTGTTTTCTATATATACGGGCCAACAGTGAGGAAGACGGCTGGAAGCGCAGGTGAGACGTCACGTAAGGGGAATTTACCTGCTTCAGTGCCAGGTTGCCAACTATTAAGTTCCACTTCTCAGTGGGAGAGTCCATCTTCCCTACGTTCACCTGGGACAAGGCCACAAACAGCAGGCTTTCACAACCGCCGCAAGAACGAGAGCTTCTCAAATGCTCAAATGCTGCTTGCGTATGGTGCAACAGCATGAAGCGTAAATGGTTCAGGAATCTAGACAACAGGAAGTGACATCATTGTATTTCAAGGGTAAACTGAAAGACAAAGAATCACATGTGGCTAATCAAGACCAGTAACTTTCATCTCTGCTTTGTTTTGACCTCCTGACTTATGTTTGATCTAAAACAGTTTGCCTGGTGAAGTTTACAATAAACACAAACTTTCCCCCTGGTTTCTTCCTGGAGTTTCGTTCCTTTGTTCTGGCTGGAATTTACAGTGACACTTCCCCTTTTCGGACACCACATTCTTACGGCCTTCAGGAACCGGTCGTTTCACTTGGCGCTCATGCTCGTGTTGAGCAACGCTGGGAGATGCCAGCATGACACTGTAGAAGGTGGAGACCAATGACGACCTGTCTGGAATGAGTTCTCCACTGCTGACAGCTAGTGATTAAAACGAGCTTCTGCGGAGCGACTCCCTAAGCGATCCCTTTCATTACATCACTGACGTAAGCTCTTGGACTGGGCTGAGAAAAACATTGAGAACGTCTCCACTACTGAGCTGCACATTAACCTGAGTGCACAGCCCCATACTGCCTGTAATAAAAAAGGACTCATATGTCAAGAGAATGCATGTGAAACTGCCATGAGATATCAAGTCAACACCCTTTGGTGTCTTATTCTGTCAGCAGGGCATGTCCAGAACCACCACTTTTATTCTTCAGGAAAAAATCATTTCCTGAAGTACTGGGAAACCACGCCAGCAGTCATAAGGACATAAGGTGTGTCACTGTTGTTAGTATGTGGTGAGCACGGTGAAAATGATCACCCTCAACCGCAATAACACTACCTTTGCCATGATGCACACTTGTATGAATCCACCTACTCAAAGACTGCATGTTTGATGGCACAGACTCTACACTTATCCTGACTGTTAATGCACATCTGTTTAAATATACAGTGTGCCAGTATTACCCATACAATTAGCACTGATCTGCTTAGACATCTGTTAACCCTTTCTGTTAGTAATGTTGCCTATATGTTTACATTAGTGTTTTACCATTGATATGTTTAGCCATGCAGTGTGCTAGCATTGGAAATGCAGTGTGCTAGCATTGCCCATGCAGTGTGCTAGCATTGCCCATGCAGTGTTGGCAGTGATCTGCTTTGACACTGATCTGCTTTGCCATTTGTCAGCCCTTCTTATTGGCAGCAATACCTGTACATTTACACCGTTATGGGCCTCCTTGCCCATAATGTATGTTAGACCGGAACTGCTCACCGCCGTTGATAGTCTGGATGCCAGAGTCATCTCCAGGTTCCCCTTGAGGCCTAGAAGGGCCGGCACCAGGATGAAGATCTCAGTGACATTCTGAAAGGCCTCCCAATGCTAATGAAATGAGACAGACCGCTATATGAATGAACGTGACGTACTTCTTTGTGAAAGCATGGCCACTGGACCAATCGAGCGATGAGTCGTCCTGGTCAAGAGTCATGATCAGGTCAGTCGTACCTGCACCACGTCGAGTACCATGCCGGCAGACACTGTGCCAAAGCCTGCCAGCAGGAAGGGCAATAGGATCTGCAGTGCCATGGCCAAGGCGGACTCTCTGGGCATCTTCAGGGCAGCTTTGGGCGGCTCTGCCCCCCTGGCCTGATGCCCTTCCTCCACAAAGAGGGCAGCCGCGGGCAGAAGGAGCTCCGACTCTAAGGGACATGCTTCATCGTCGTCCGAGAGACCCCCGCTGCCCGCGAAGATGCCATTTCGGTAGCTGTCGGCCGAGGTGCCACTTTCGCCTTCCTCCAGCAGTTTGCCATAGTCCACAGGTACCATGATGTACAGCGATGGTGCTAAATGGCCAGATCTGGGATTTAAAGGCAAGTTGCTCTGACCCTCGCTGAGTTTGAGGCTTGACTCTGTGAGGAGTAGACGGCCATCGCTTTGACTGCAGCGGCTCTCTGATGAAGCTGGTTCAGCAGGACATTTGGAATCGGCCTTGGTGTGGACTCGTTGATTAATATCCTGCTATTTCTAACAGACACAGACCTGAAAGGGAGGGACAGACTTGAAAAAAAATGCAGGGTGCCAGAGACAGCATGACTGATAAAACTGCAAAAAAAAAAAACCACAGACAGAAGTGAGCAGAAATACACCTCACACATTTTCCTCTTCTCCTCACTGATGATGCCTGCCTTTCTTATAAAGCACTTTATATTCTGGGAAGGGCTTTGATGACAGGAAGGAAAGGAAGCTCATAACGACAGCCCAGGGATATCTGAAGAATGCCAACCGTATTAAACCTGCCCTTTGAACAGCACAGTCTAGAGTGCGAGAAAATCTTTCAAGTTCACATCGTACAGATTCAATAGTAGGGCTTTTATAATCGCCTACAGAAAACTGCCCCAACAAGACAGAAATAGTTTATGCACCTTACCGATGCATAACTTCAAAGCAGGACGTTTGTTGGAAACACATAACGAGCCACTTTATGAACTGGCCACTAGGGGGTAGTACACGCTGGAGAAACTGTTAGCTGTATTTTTTTCCTCGGCAAATCAGTGCCAGTCTGTTTAATGGCATAATAAACGTATACAATTAAATCAAATTGAATTCATTAAATGATCAGTCCTCCTACCACATATAGAAAAAATCTGTACATATATTTGACATTTTTCAGATCATTTTACGTGGTCCTACAAACTGTGCCAAAAAGTAAGAATGTAGGTACCTAAACCGTGATCAAATCTTTAATATCAGTAGCCGTAATATAAACCGTCAATAGACTTCTGTATACTGGAAAACAAAACTCCTCGCTTACAGAATTCATGTAATCTCCAGAAGGGACAGAAAGTCTAGTTAAGATCAAGTTAGACCGACAAGCTCAAGCAAAATCAGGCAGCAATTCCAGGGCAAGATCCTAAAACTGATTTGCTTATTCTGCATTTTACACAAGCAACAAATTAAGAAAATATTATGGATTACGTACTAGAGTTAAACGTATTTAAAAATCTATACGAAATAATGTTGACCGCAAGATTTAAAGTCCCTACACGACAAAAGAGTCGACAAACAACTTATGTCAGTGTTTTGTTATAGCCTACAATTGTTGTTTAGTAATAAAATAATACTTTTTCTCGTCATTATCATCATCATCATCATCATCATTGATAATAATATTACTATTATTATCCTTGTTGTTACCGTGCTGGTGGTGTCTGACAGATGCCTCCTCGTTGACAGTCTGTCACTCCGGTCAAACGATCTTCCTGCTAATTTATACGCGTCAGTCCCGCCTACAGTACGCATGAGCACGAACAACCCTTCAAATTATACTTGTTCTGGTTTCTCTGTATAACACAGCTAAAATCGTCGTGACAAAGGATCTTGAGTTGTAACAGGCCTACAGAGTCTGCAATACAATAATAGCAACACAAATTATGGTATAGTAGAGTAAACCTGTAGATAACAAACATTTATGTTTCGGAATGATCATTCGGAATGTGCCTTCATATACGTAACTAAGACAACCGCCCACGCTTATGGTTCATTACACGTCTAGGCTACATAAGCATTTTGTTAGGTAAATTACTATAAAATTGTTTCTTATTGTAATCCATCATAATGTTATTGAACAAATTTAATCGGTCTTGTTGTGAATAATGCAGTAATGGTGAATAATTCTCATATATATTATGCATATTATTACTGGAATGAAACCTAGTATCCTGCAATTATCAAAGGGTATTGTTCCGTCCTCCGTGCGGTAGAGGGCGCCAGACTATGCCGCGACCCATTTTCGGTACTGCTTTTTCTTCTTTTAGGTGAAACCTAGCAACTTGTCCATGCGGTAAAAAGCATGGAGCAACATCAGAAAAAGGGGACCTTAGTCTCAAAGGAATTGCTTTCCTGTGGTGACGAAGGGGGTATGTAGTAAAGTTTATAAATCGTGTTACATTTTCTGTTTATTTGAAACTTTTAGACGTGTAGTGCTCAGCGTTGGTGATTACCAGATAACGGTGTACTGGTGTAGAAGGAAGGATACGTCTTATGATAGGAAGATTAAGGTTGTATTTTTTTAAAACAGTTTTGTATGCTGTTTGTTTTAATTGCAAGGAACTTTAACTTTCTTGTCAATCAATATTTAGAGGTATCGGTTAGATACCGCTTGGTAAAGTGATGACCTGATTGATAGTTAAACTTGAAACGTTTAGTTTTTGGCGGTTTATACTTTCATGTAGCATGCAGTGCTGGTGTTTCTAGTCTTTTATAGACGTACTGATTTTTCAGCAAAAGTTGGACCTTAAAGGCACGGTTGAAGAAATTGTTTGGACAGTGTCATCTCGCATTGAGTCTGGAGTGTAAATCATGCGTTGTTTGAAATGTATATTGAGTTGGACTGTATGGATTTGACAGCCCTAGGGTAATGTACGGTAATGTTTTTTCTAGGACTTCGTGATAAGCTGCTTGTGAAGTCCAAAACCACCAGAAGCAGCAGCAACACTTTGCAAACGACTGCTGTTCCGAGAAGTAGCGGTAAGCTAACGACGCATAATTTTTATTATGCCGCAATGTTCTCACTATACAGGTTATTACTTTAATATTGCAAGCAATTCTTTTAACGATGCAGTGAAAAGGGGGATTTTACAAAAACATTCTAGTTTCAGCTACTCTGATGGGAGACATAAGTAATGTTAAAGATCCGAATGTTCTGTGTTTGATGTAGTACTAGACAGACTTCAGCTCTTCCTGCCACAAATCGCCCAAGCTAATGAGAAGCTAAAGCAGGAGATGGAGTCCTGCCCCACTGGCCACTTTGACATTGAAAATGTGGAGGATGCTGGGAAAGTAATCGAAATGGTATGGTTGTTTTTCCAAATGCTGGTCTGTGCGTGTGTGTGACTTGGGGCAAATGTATGATGTGTAGCACTGGTGAGTTTTGAAAAAGTCTTCGTCATTTGACAGGACGTAGCCCTGGTGGATCTGGGTGACTCGGACAGCAACACAGAGAATGAGACATCGGATGACGACAGCTCTGACTCGGACTCGGAATTTGAGGGCGAGATCACGGAGGACAATCTTAAACTGCCTGGGAATAATAGGAACATCAAAGAAAAGGCTAATATCAAAGTTCTGGGTGAGGACACCATTTAGGGAATCCTCTCTTGTCATGCTGTTGGAGGATCTGTAAGGATGCTCGCTGGTCAGTGTGGGAGAACATGCATGACTAAATCTGACTGAAGACTTTGACGTTTGAGGTTGTTATGGGCAAGTCCAGATGGGAAGCACCACACAGATGATCTAAAGCACAGATATTTGGCCAGACTGAACTTCACATCATTAGACTGAAAGTTGCATGGTCAAGAAGCTGTACTTGTAGCAGGTTGCTTAACAGGAAGGAAACTGTGTTACTGTATTTAGCAGTGAGCTAAGCAGCATTTCTCCCCACTGAGTAAAATACTCAGTCGATAAATGTATAAATTGTAAAGACACTGACCAACGTTATGGATGGACAGTTTGACGTTCTGTTTTGATATGCAGTTCAAAAATAATGTAGTTTATTCCATATTTTTCTAGTTTGCCTGATCTTTTTTTTCTTTAATCGTGTATATAAATTTTTTGATATATTTGAGGTTTATTGGAACAGCTGTTTATTTAGAAAAAATAAATTTCTTTAAATATTATGACATGTATATTTTATGTATATTTTTAGGTATATTTACACCATACAATGCATTTTTAAAAAAATCTTAATGCTTGTACATCAGGACAACATGCACAGACCAAATTCATCACACATTTCCACTGGCAAAATTTTATTGTTGGAAAAAGTAGGTGTGCATTACCCCCGTGTAACATTTGTAAGCAGCCTTGAAAATAACCATTAATTCCAACTCAATACGTGAGAGGAATTAAGTCCTGCATCTCAATAGGTCTCACCTTTGGAGTGTGATATGTGCTAGCTTATTGTTAATGGCTGAGGTAATGGTCTAGTGGTTGCCGTGGTTACCGCAGTCACCACAGTGTGGTGTGTGTGTGCTGTATATATGCGTGTATGCATATTGATGCATATTGTGTGTATTAAATTCACACCACTGTGATGGTCTGCGGCAAAGCGGCAGGTGTTCTGCTGAGACTCGCATACACATGATAACGGAAAGACTCCATCCGTCCCCAATAGCCCTTGTACATTTAATGGAACAGTCCACTGCTTGAGTACGTCCTGCTTGCTGATAGGCCAACATGATGTGCGACGTTCACATCAACGCTGCGTGTTACGCACATGCAGTTGTCACGGCGTAAGGACTGCGACAGTCAGCTGGGTTAAGACAATAAGATACGCTAATGCATTTTTGCTCTGCCATATGAACAGAACTTGGCAAGGTTTTTAATTTTAATGATGGTTCCTTTTTCAGATCACCTAGTACATATTTAAGAAGCTCGGCCTAAGGTTTCCTATTGCTGCTGTCCATGAATGCCGCACGCACTCTCTGAGACGATTCTTGTATTTGCTGTTGGAGTGATTCATAGGCAATGAGGGGTGTTTGTGAGAAATTTTAACAAAAATGAGTGAGGTGGAGAAAAGCAAACAAGAACTGGTCACCAAAAGACATTCTTCTCCCACTGCATGAAAATATTTTGGATTCCATAGAGACAAAATTGAGTAAAAGCAAATGATTTGTCTGCACTGCTTTGTGGCAGCACGACCAGCTTATTTGACAGACTTTACTGGTCAGTGTTTCATTCTGGCTAGTTTATTCTGAGTAAACTTTCAAGACCATTTTCATTTAATGAATATTGTAATCACGAAAAATTCAAGTATTGCAATGTGAATTTTTCCAATGCTTTTCAGTCCTGCTTGCTAGTCCTTCAAGCTGAGCTTATCTTTGCTGTGACACGACACGCCTTAGCAGTCTGGGAGTGGCTCTGAGTTGACAATACAAATACTCATGGTTATAAGCTACCTAACGCTACACTGGAAATGTGTGAAAGAATTCTGCATTTGTTTATAATTATAAATTATTATATATATACTTGCATGGTAAGTGAGTATTAATGGTTTTCATTCATGTTGTTGGTGTTTTCTGTGACGATACTGAAACCGCCCCATAGATCTGGTAGCTGGTGTTTATTTTCCCTTTAAATATATTGAACACAGCTAACTGTAAAAACCAAAGCCCCCCCATAACACTGGACTGCTTCATTAGCTGTCGGGTGGGGGCGGGGGAGGGGGGGTGCTGCTTCTGTGGAAGGCAACTAAAACCTCTTTAAAATGGTTTCAACGGAAGATTTAAAAACTTTAGGCACAATACTTGCGGCAGTGAATGATGAGAGATCACCAGTCTCTTCACCAGTCTCTTCACCAGTCTCCACCCACCTACCCCAAGGACCCCAGAAATGGTGGGCAGATCACTGCAGCTGAATGCCTGGTAGAGACTGATGGCTCAAAAACGAAGTGACAGATTGCAGTGTCTCAACGGAGTCTCTCTCAGTACTCCACTGTCACTGCTTTGGTCCTAAGGTATTCATGAAGGGCGTCCTCTCCTAGAAGAGGGACAAGAGTGAGTGAGTAAGTAAATATACAAGTAGATAAATAAACAGAGAGTAAGTAAATAAGTAGTCACTAAGTAACTATGAATAAGTGAAGTTAAGTTTGTACCTGGCCTTTAAAACCATTTTTGATTCAGAATTACTTGTGTTGAACACGCATTTGTGTAGTTTTTCCCTGCTTTCTCACCAAGCTTGCTGGGGTAGGATGGCTTACCCAAGTCCTTGCCAAACCCGGACTGCTTGAAGCCCCCGAATGGAGAGGCCACGTCCGTCTTGTTGTAGGTGTTGATGAAGACCGTGCCGGCCTCTAGCCGCTCACTGACGTACATGGCCTTGTTGATGTCCCGCGTGAAGACGCCGGATGCCAGGCCGAATTCTGTATCGTTAGCCCGGCTGAGCACGCCGTCTATATCTCTGCCGCATCAGGAGAAAGACCGCATGTCATGGGGTGTGTGCTTCGATCCACGGACAGCCTGGACATGCTCCCCCGAGGGACCTACCCATCTTTAAACTTGGATACGACCATGACGGGCCCAAATGACTCCTCCTTGGCGATGAACATGTGGTCCTCCACGTCAGTGAATACCGTGGGTGTCATGAAGAACCCTGAACACAATGCATTTAACTGATGATGAAGATTAAATTTAAAGGCTCCACGACCGGACCTGGTCCTCAGCATGTAGATAGTTGTACCTGGTCTGACTACCTGACACCCTCCGTACACCAGTGTCGCTCCCTCCTTCTTTCCCACCTCACAGTATTCCAGAAGCTTCTCCAAGTGAGCCTTGTGGTTCTGGGGTCCATGGTCCGTAGACCGGTCCAGGGGGTCACCTATTTTCATCTTCTTGATCTCCTCCACCTGGAGAATGAGTGTAGGATTAAGAAGACGTCTGTCACGCAGTGCCGTGCACCAGGATCAGCTCTTCAGAACCCTTCCTCTGAAATGGGACTTTGAAAGGCTTCGGTCTCATGGTAGGTACACTGATGGGACACGTGTCTGCAAATACCAGCCCTCAGCTGAAATGGAACATGAAGAGTTCCACTAACCACTCTTGTGATGTACTCGTCATGTATAGATTCCTCCACAAACAGTCGTCCGGCTGCAATGCAGTTCTCTC
Source organism: Paramormyrops kingsleyae (assembly GCF_048594095.1). Classification (NCBI taxonomy): domain Eukaryota; kingdom Metazoa; phylum Chordata; class Actinopteri; order Osteoglossiformes; family Mormyridae; genus Paramormyrops; species Paramormyrops kingsleyae. The sequence goes on from NC_132799.1 coordinate 28,061,466, forward strand.
CTTTGTTAAAGAAGACAGAACTCATGCCCTACAGAAAGACGGAGAAAAGAACAAACCTCAAGAATAACTCAACTTTACCAGAAAGAGTAAGGGTTTCCACAAGCTGAAATTTACCAAGCTGGTGACCAGAACCCAGGTGTGGGCTGAATACAGCCAGTGGGGAAACTAATTTGGGTTGACGTTTGAAGATGAGGCCTTTCCCTGTGGGGGTTGAGCTTTCTCACCATGCGCACGGCCTTGTCCACGTCGCAGTCGCTGAAGATGATGAGGGGCGACTTCCCACCGAGCTCCAGCGAGACCTTCTTCAGGTTACTAAGTGCACAGCTGAAGCAAGAAGTCAGAATCAAAGGTGTTCTTGGTCAATTCAGCATGGCACCACAAACACTATGAAAGGATCTTCTTTAGTTGCAACACAAGGCCTTTCAGCAAAGCTCAATGAATATGATGAACCGATCCGACATGCGGGGGGGGGGGGGGGGGCGACTCTCACCTCTTCATGATCTGCTTGCCGATGGGGGTGGAGCCAGTGAATCCGAGCTTACGGATGTCAGGGTGATCGGACATTCGCTGTCCGACCAGGCCCCCTGGGGCGGGAGAGAACCGGCAGTCGCCAGGTTAACCCGGTGCCTCATGAAGGACACGCCTGCTCCGCAGGTCCAACAGCCTCTTTCCCCACCCCGGTCGCTTACCAGAACCCGGCACAATGTTGACCACCCCCTTGGGGATGCCGGCCTTGACGGTCAGCTCGGCAAACTTCAGCGCCGTCAATGGGGTCACCTGCAAGGTAATCATAACCATGGTGACCGTAACCATAGCAACCTTCTTTAAAGGCGTACGGAGGGTAACACAAAGTAATGCAGAAAAAGGGTCCACAAATTTACTTTTACAAAAAAATTTTTGTTCCACTTTACAATAACACTCTGCTTATATAAAGGGTTTATTAATGGTTTATAGGATATTAATTAGGTTGTAACAGTCAGTAACAGACAATTATAAACAAGTTATAACACTTTTTATTAATGAATTTATATATTTATAAGCAAACGGGAACCTTATTGTAAAATGCCATCGTAATTTTTATATGGTACTATCAGCAGTAATGTTAAATTAAGCTTAAGTTGATTTAATTTTAAATTCAATTCAATTTAAATGTAATATCCAATATTTATTAACTGATCCAATTAATCAAACGTTATTAAACGGGGCGGTCCTGTGCTGGTGTGATTTCCAGCAGTGATTTGTGGCTATTGAGCAGAAAATGGAACAGCAGAGCGGACTAGCTTTGGACCTGATGGGTACTGGGCTTCTCTGCTCACCTGAGCCGGTTTCAGAACCAGCGTGTTGCCGGCTGCCAGACAGGCGGCGCTCTTCCACGCCAGCATCATCAGCGGGTAGTTCCAGGGGATGACGATGGCGCAGACACTGCGGCAGCAGAAAGAGGGGAGGGGAGTCAGCCCCCGTCCACTCTGACACCTATGCAAGTCCTGCTTGCTCTGCTTAGTTATGCATTTCTACGCTATACGGTTTCACCTTGTTCACTATTTATATTTCACTTATTAAAAACCGGCAGCCACCTGTTGGGGTGCCCAGGGAGCTGGGGGTTAGAGGCCTCGCTCAAGGACCCGCAGACGTGCTGAGGCTGGGTTTGAACCAGCAACCTTCTGATTACAGACTTAGCCCAGTGAGCCACACTCTGCCCCCCTTTTATAATTATTTATTAAGTTTAAACCTTATTTGTTTTACTGTCCATTTGCTCGCCATGACTATAGTCCTGTTGGCTGGCATGGGCGTTAAGTCAATGTAACTAACTGTTCAGACTTTGACCAGAACAAATGCTGTGACAAATGGATGGATGCAATGAGGATTGCATTATAAAAACTTGTCCCAAGAATATCCAGCAATGGCAGTACTTTCTATTGAGGTAGAATTGCTGGACGTGTCCGTGGCAGAGCATGCTGGTGTCACTCACCCCAGGGGCTCTTTCTTGGTGAAGGTGAGGTTGTGGTTGGGCCTTGCCTGGTTAATGGGGATCGTCGTGCCCTGAATGAGGAACGGCAATGAACGTCAGGCTGGCTGGCTTCACGGTGCAGGGGGCTCCCTGGCCGAACACACGCAGGCCCCTACCTGGATCTTGTCGCACCAGCCGGCGAAGTAGCGGAAGGTCTGGATGGACATGCCTACGTGCGTCTTCAAGGCCAGGGTGTAGACGGCACCCGAGTCGATGGTCTCGATGGTGGCCAGCTCCTCCTGGTGTTCCTCCATCAGGTCTGCCAGCCTGCTCAAGAACGTTTGGAGGCGTGGTGAAAAAAAAGCAAAACGAAAAGGTATCATGGCCACCTGGCTGCAGAGCCCAGAGTGTCCTCAAGGTGGTGCTAGCAGAAGAACGCTCACTTGTACAGCAGTCTGCCTCGGTCTCGGGGGTTCATCTTGCCCCAGGGCCCAGTCTCAAAAGCTTCCTTGGCCGCCATCACCGCTTTGTCCACGTCTGCCACAGATGCGTATGACACCTTACAGATGACCTGAGTTTAAACAAAAAATCACATTTGTGGCAGCCCATTTCACACAGTATGCTTTTGTATAAGAATGTCTCTGTTGGCAATGCCCCCAATGGTGGGTAAGTATTCACGCTCACCGAACCGTCGGTAGGGTTGACTGTGTCATAGGTCTTCCCGTTCTCTGCATCCTCGAACCGCCCGTTAATGAAACACTGGTAAGGCATCTTCACCGTCATATTGTTGACGTCCTTTGTTGCCTGTTAATCGTAGCATCACGTTGACATTCTCTGATTACTTCAATGCATTCAACACAATCTCAATTTTTTTTGTGGGTGGTGTGACCTATGGCCCTATCCAGCTACTGACCCAGCCCCCGTGAAACTTGCGCACTCACATAGCTGATGACAAGCTCCTCCTCCTGGTCCTCCCCCCGTAGCCTTCTGACGAACATCTGCACGAAGTCCTGGAAGGTGGTGGCCATGTAGACGTCTTCGGTCTGCAGCTGCACCCCGGCACACTTTTGCTTGATCTCCTCCACCAACCTGGAGCAGCATTTAGACGAGTCAGCACACTCTAGATGAGCCTGGCCGCCTGGAGAGATTTGCGCAGCCACATGGTCAACCTCTCTCTTTTTGTCGCAGTTACCAGGACTATCCACCAGATCTGAAACCCACCTGACCACGTCCATGGATGCTGCTCCTGATTTGAAAAAATCTGTGGTATCCTCAATTGTTGGAACGTTGCTCAAAATTCCTTTCCATATGACCTTTATAATGATGGGGGGGGGGGGTGAGAAAAATGATGTCAGCACCACATCGCAAATATACCTTCTTGCTCTGTAAGATACAACACTGCCTTGGGGAATCCCATACCCGAATTTCCTCTGCCATCATCTTCTCCTCCTCCGTGAGCTCCAGGCTAGCACTTTCCCCTGAAGAGAAGTACTTGCCAGCTGGGATCATCTTCCCATCTTCAAACTGCAGGTTCTTCACCAGAACCTGGGCAAAGTCGGGCGTCATAGACCTTGTTTACACGGACTGTCCCTTGTCTGCCTTTCTCCATTTTATAGAAAAGGCCTCAGCCCGTGTGGTTTCGGTTGACCAGGTCTTACCGTTTTCCCATCTGACCCGTAGAGGACCAGACCTTTGTTGGTGATGAGGCCAGGCTGAGAAGCCCCCTCGATCTCCAGGGGCTGACCTGCAGGCACGGCCCCGGTCAGCATCGATGACCCGTATAGGGTAACAGTCTACAGAAACACAGGCTCAAGTTGTGAGGATCTGAGTTTGGTGCCTAAGACTGAGGGCCATGATGATTACTTAATTTCCTCAGCCATGTGATACGTGTCTTTGTCCTCACCTGCCCACCGATGACAGTCCAGGCTCCGGGCACTTTGTCATGCCCGCGGATCCAGTTATGGATAGCCTCAGCTGGCTGAGCCATAATAACCTGAAGGGGACGGATCGTGGATGAGAAATTCACTGCCCCTGGTGGCAAAGCTTGCTGTCATTTCCAGGAATCGGTTGAGCTTCTTGGGATTTCCTGGCAGGTCACACAGCTGCTGTGTAAGTCTTAAATAGAACTGCCATCCCTACCCTTGGTAACACCCACCCCTCTGCTTCTCCTTGATGGCCACCCAACTCCAACACATGGTCATCCTTACACAGGCCAAGCCAATAATTCATTATTCAACCTGACTTCTAAGCTAATGATTTACAAAATCTGATTGTGACTCATGTAAAAGCTACACTATATGGACAGAATTATCAGGACACCAGGCCATTACACCTACAGGAACTTCTATGACATCCCAGCCTAAATCCATAGGCATCAAAATGGAGTTGGTCCCGCCTTTGCAGCAGTAACAGCTGCCACTCTTCTGGGAAGACTTTCCACAAAATTTTCTAGTGTGTCTGTGTGATGTTTTGCCCATTCATCCCAAAGAACATTTGTGAGGTCGGGCACCGATGTTTGGAGTGAAGGCCTGGCTCACAATCTCCATTGTAGTTGATCGCAAATCTGTTAGATGGGGTTGAAGTCAGGGCCCTATGCAGGCAAATCGGATTCTTCCACACCAAACTCACCCAACCATGTCTTTATGGGCCTTCCCCAAACTGTTTCCACAAAGTTGGAAGCCGAATTGTCCAAAATGTCTTGGTATGCACGGTATGGTCCCAATACTTTTGTCCATATAGTGTATATCTCTGTTGTTCACAATAACTCAGAATGTATCATAGGAAGGCTTTGGTCCTCATGAGTCCCACGCCACCTTTGTGTCTCCTTTAAGGGACCCTCCCAGACTGGCTCCAGCTCACTACCCAGTACTGACCTCATGCAGGTGTCTCACCTTGGAGTTGGACTTCTTCTGTATCCCCTCGTAACTGGCCCCCTGCTCAGGCTGTGGAATACGATGGGCTTTCCCGTCCGCAATAAGCTGGACCGCCTCCACCTGACCCATACATAAGACAGAGGAGTCACTTGTTTATTGTAACTGACCACCCATCCATCCATCTTCTATAACCGCTTGTCCAGTCAGGGTCAGGGGGTCCGGAGCCTATCCCAGAGGCTATAGGTGCAAGGCACGGAATGACCCAGGATGGGGACCCAACCCATCGCAGGGCACGCGCACACATCATTCACGCACACGGGTACACCTATGGACAATTTGGTAACTCCAATAACCACAGCATTTTTTTTGGACTGTGTCTGAACACCAGAGTACCTGGGGGGGAAACCCCATGATGACACGGGGAGAACTTGAAAAGTCCACGCTGGAGACTCTAACTTTGGTCCCAGAAGTGTGAGGCGACAGTGCTAACCACTGCACCACTGTCTGACCTCCTTATTGTAGTTAGTAACTTAATAACAAATATTCTACAGATTTGTATTCTATTTAATTCGGTTTAATCTTTGTAGTCTTTGCCTTGTACCTCAGTATCAAAAACTAAAAATAATGCATCTGTAGTTACCATGGTTTTGATGCCCTCAGGAAACAGGAAGCGGTTGTACAGTGAGTCCACCGTGTCATTGGGTTCCACAGGACACTCTTTCTGCAGCAGGATGGGCCCAGTGTCCAGCCCATCGTCGGCCCAGAAGATGGAGAAGCCGGCCTTCTTGTCCCCATGGATCAGAGTCCTAAAGGTGAATAAAAGGAGGACAAAGAACTCGGAGTTACTGGGTTCTGGTTCGGCATGCTAAGCCTGCTCTCTAGCTGGTTCAGATTGCTGGCACTCAATCGAGGTTCAAAGGTGATGGTCCCTTTCATTAAATTCAGTTTGCACTGCATGGTTTTGGGTTCATTGGCTAAAGATGTGACTTCTATGTCACATTTGTTTACTAAACCAAATGGGCACCTGGCTCACCAGTTGATGGCGGAGGCCCCGCGGTGGCGCGGCAGCAGGGAAGGGTGGTAGATGATGGAGCCGTGGGTGGGGTGGTCGATGACGCTCATGGGGATGAACTGGCTGCAGAAGGGCATGACGTTAAGCTCCGCCCCCACCTCCTTATAGGCCTCCACCACCTCTGGGATGGGCTTCCCTTTCACCCGCCAGCGCGGGAACTTGAACACCGGTGTCCCGTCCTTCTCCGCCACCGTGGCTGTGGGGGTGAGGGGGTTTGGAAAGGGGAGGGTGGTTATAAAAATACAAAGAGGCCCAATGTAAGCCGTACTAACAGCGATCTAAAAATCAAGAAATGACAGAACACCATGGGAGGCTAATGGTTCTTTGATTATATTCATCTAACTGGACTCCCGCTTGAACTTTACAGAATTTTATTAAATGCTTCTGTTATAAAGTTAATAAAATATTTTTTTGTTTGTGAGCATGTGGATCAGGTGGAAAAAATGTAAATCCGTCCTTAGACATCTTATAGAAGGCTGGACTATAGATGGAGATGTATATAAATCACTGACAAATATTTGCGTTCTTGTCTGTGTGGAGTTCGCACGCTCTCCCCGTGTCCACGTGGGTTTTCGCCGGGGGCTCCAGTTTCCTCCCACAGTCCAAAAGCGTGCAGGATAGGCTGATTGGTGAGTCTAAATTGGCCCTGTAGTCGTGTGAGTGTGAGTCCTGTGCCCTGCGGTGTGTTGGTACCTGCCCAGGGTTGGTTCCCACCTGCGGATGGACTCCGGTCCCCCCCGTGTCCCCAGTTGGATTAAGCGGTTTCAGAAAATGGATGGATTTTCAAACACGCAAGTCATTCAAAGTGCTTTGTTATTGTTGTTGTTATTGTTTACATAAAAACAAGTAACAGGAATATTTTAGGAAAATAACAGGAAAATGAGTACTATAAAATATGAGTAAAAAAGCATAAACACTGATTAGCAGTGCTTATCAAATGGTCTGTGGAAAAAATATATATAAATGTTTTTTGTCAAACAATTGAACCATAATGATGTAGAAGCAGAGCAAGACTGTGGACTTCACACTGAATCATCTCAACAAATTGTGGAAAACATGCAGAAGTCGCAACATGTTAACGGAACATGTGTCCCACCCCCAACACCTCCAGGAGGGTGAGATAAGATAAGACCATTCCCCAACTGTCAGCAGAATCCATCTGGAACGCTGTCAGGGGTGGAGAGCGGCTCTCGCCTCCGCCTGCCGCCTCACTCACCCAGTGGGTCCGCCTTCCCGTCTTTATCTGGGACTGTGAACACGCCCACAACTTTGTGGCCTTGCTTCCGTAGGCTGGTGTACACCTCCTGTCCGAAGAGGCTCTGGCCAATCAGGGCGAGCTTCAGCTTATTTTGGTAATATGCCTTTGCAGGTCATAGGAAGCAAGAGAAAGACCATCTCTCAGTCGGTAGTTATAAACACGTGTAGATATTCTGGCTCCCGAACAACATTCCACACACTGTGAAATGCTGCCATCTGACTGGCTTTGATAATTTTTAACACCCTGTCAAGAATTTATAATGATATACGGTGTGCCTGAACTACAATTTTTATTGTTGACAAGGATTGTCATATAGGAGTACTCCTTTGTTTGCGTTTAGTGCGTGAATGGCAGGTTAATAACATCAGGAACAGAAAAGTGCCGACTGGGATGAAATGCACTGAATGCAGATCATAAACGGTACGACTATACAATTATAATATCTATACACCCATCCAATTTGATTCGGTCAGCCGGTCCTAGGAAGAAAGGATCGATAAAAGAGGTCTTCTCCTCCCCTTCATATGCTAACTAATGGCAAACCGTTTAATTAAGGCACCCAGGTGAGCATGCATAAAGTGGACAAACACGAGCCTGGGTCGGACCCTGCAATCCTTACGCTATTTTTAGGTCTTCGACGAGAAGCCCTTTACACATTGAACAAGTATACAACTTGACTGTTAATAAAACCGAAATGAATGACAGTAAATGGCATTACTTCATTATTATAACACACGATAACTATCAGATGTTTATCTCTGTTATGGTAATGCAACCCACTTCGTGCAATATACCGTATGCTAGCCGGCTCCGAAAGGCGGCGTGTGCCGACGGGCGCCGTAATCCCTTCGGCAGGCGGCGCGGTGCAACGTGGCGAAAAGGCGACGCAGATGTGGGACCGACTCGCCGGAGGGGCCAGCGGAGATGTGCACGGCAACCAAAGCGCCACATAAACCGATGGGCATTTTACAGAAAGGGCGATGCACTGCATCCCATTCACGAGACACGAAGCAACGCAAACACGGCGCGCGACGTTACTGAAACTGAAATTCCCCCCAAAGAAATTCAAGCGATTTACTCACGGTGCTAGTGGAGAGTTTCCTAATGAATTGGTTAGCTGTCCACAACATGACGGCGCAGAGGGGGGGGGGGGGCTTTAACAGATGATTTTTGTTAATCGGAGGCTGGACGTGGTGCGCCCCTCGCAGCGTACACCTGCCTGGCAGCGCAATGGTGACAGTGTGACAGAACCTTAAGTTACCTCCGCGTCCCCCGGACACTACACTCGGGGACGTGCCGGCCTGCGTGCGCGCCTACGATTTCCTTCTGGCTACCGTGTGCTCGCGCGGCCACTGTGAACCGCGCGGGAACGAAAGTCGTGTATTCTGCAGTCCAAATGTTTCATCAGAAATATTTCATCAGTCTACGTATCTATATCGAATTGCAATCAGTCAGACCGCGCAGTTAACATCGCTGCCAAGGCTGCATCTTGGCGAAGCGCCCCCCCCCCCCTAGTTGTTTTAGGAATGAGTGTATATCATTGGTTTACAGTGTACAGCCGGCGAGTTTACGTAACAGGCACAGGGCCAAGGGTATGAAATGCGCGCTACCCTGCACTCTATTGGTCCCACCCCCAGCCCCAGCCCCTGATGCAAGCGGATAAGACCTTACAACATCCACCAGTCATACAGTACGGGACGCACCAGTGATATTTTCCATTTGCATTGCAAAAAGAAATACTGAATAATTTTGTAGGAGTTAAATTGACAGCCGAAACGACATAGTTACATAAAAAATTCTGAATCTATATTTCCAAATTGTATTTGTGGAACAGTAGCATCAACAAATGGACGTTATGTTTAAATACTGGTCGCTGCTTAAAACTAGCGCAAGACGTTTAAAGGCTCATTTTTAAATCCCATTTTTTTTGTTCTTAAATGATAAAGTTGAAAGAATAAGGAGCCGCCAATTTATACCTCTATACTTTATATCCTTTGTAAAATAGATCAAGTTATGCTGAATGTCACTGCAAACAGTTTAATGTTGAAACTGATTCTGTGTAGTAACCTTGTAGTGTATGATGAACGCAGAAAAGGTCATCAACGCGAACACATGGCTTTGCTGGATAATTCCTATTTGATCCAGCAGCTGCTCCAGTTCCCAGAACAGGAACACACGTTACCGCAACGTTATCAAACGGCTACCTGCCTAGTGCGATCCCACCTGTAGCAGGTCTCAAGCTTTGCCATCCAAAAAGGAACAGAATGCCTGCAGAGATATTCTGTATTCCCTCAAGGATCCATTCTCCCATCTGGTTACGGGCAATGACACAATTTATTATTATTATACAATTTATATTATAATCCTGAGTATTTGATTGGTGTATCTCATCTTTATTGCATAATATTTTACTGTTTATCATAGATAGTATTGTTTAATGCTTGCATGCTGAGGAATACATGTCACCTTTCATGAATGCACTTTTTAAATTTATGTTCTGAACACATACAGTACATAAAATGGTTCTTTTAGTTGCTTTAACCGTTGTGAAAGCCAGTTAAAAACCATTATATGCCAGTCCTAAAAAAATGCTTGGTTGCCATTGCAACACAAAAGTGAAGATTCTTCTAAATGTATAGTGCATATTTTTCTTACTGTGGTATATGCATGCTACCTAAATTTAAGAAATTCTACATTTATTACATTAGAACTGCTAATACACGTAACTCACTCACTCACTCATGCATTCATTCATTCATTCATTCTAAAAATGTTGGCAGTATGAGAACTACATTTCCCAGGAAGGCGGGACCGGAAGTCATGCGGCTCGTCACGCGACATTCGCCCTCGGCGTTGGTCTTGGTTGTCGTTTCTACGTCTGAACCCACTGTCACTAAAGGGCTGGTGTGATGGCGGTGGAGGCGTTAACTCCGGACTGGGAATTCGACCGCTTTGACGACGGGTCTACGAGTGAGCCTTTTAAAAATGTCCTGCGACTACGGTTACATTATTATTGGCCATGGAATTATGATTGACTTTGAGCAGGAGACGCTGGACTTGAACTGCTAACTAGTTAGCATAACACAGATTTTTTATCATGCAACTGAAAACGTTTTATTGGTGATTTCTTAGCCAGGGTGAATATGTGTGTAAGGCACAAGCTTAACGTTTTAATTACGTTTGTATTGTACGTATGATGCAGCTCCTGCTTGACTGATGTGAAAGTCATACTCATGATACTGTATTAATCAATTAGCCCACTAAACCGTACTGGCCAGCGCTGGAAATTGTACTTTGTAACCATACGCTTAGTTCTCCTTTTGCACATTTTACGATGCGGAATGGCTGATTTTACGTATTTGTCTGTCTGAACAGGAAGTATCATGCAAATTTTTGCTGTTAGTCGCGTGCATTAACTTTCTATGATTGTACTTTCGAAGTCGGAAATGATCCGATGTTATAAATGCAGTCTGTTAATACCGAAAATCCACACAAGCTCTTCTAATGCGTCACGAGGTGCATTAACCTACGCGTTAAAGGGCTTCCCCTAAAAGACTATACCATGCTCACACCCTTCCTTATTCCCCTGACCCCAGAAATCCACACTGAAGTGCAGCTGAAGAACTATGTGAAGTTCTTGGAGGACTACACATCACAACTTAAGGGCATTGAAGATGCGCTAGATGATTCCATAGGAGATGTTTGGGACTTCACCCTGGACCCCATAGCCCTGAAGGTGCACTGTACACCCCTGTGCACTGCAGCGCTCGTCCCAGGCAGCTTGCGTAGATTGCATGTCGCCCATATATGTAATTGTGTGTGTTTGCTGATGTAGTTCAGGTAGAGAGGTATTCAGACAAGCATTTTCCTAGCATGGTGTTTTACTGTGTCCAGCGTTGAGGGTATGGGTTTGGATTGCCTGTGTTCATAATTATAAATTCATTGTACCTTAATCTGGCACGCTGCCTCTTTCTGATTTGTCTTTAATATGTCATCTTAATATGACATCTTGCTGTTTTTTTGGTGGTTCGCCGTGACTTTTAGTGCTTTTTGGAACATTTGACAGCCGCATGGTCCAAATATTATTTTAAGTATTTTGATTTTACAATAAGCATGAAGTATTTGTAAGGATGAGTGGCTGAATGTTTAATCGGTTCATAGCATTTCATTGGAAGGGTTAAAAATGTAGGGAGACGCATTGCTGTAATGTGATATGAAAGACAGACGCTCATGTCTGAGGTTTAATGTCTTGCATCTTTTTTTTCTTTTGTTGCCCAGCTTCTCCCCTATGAGCAGTCGTCTTTACTAGAGTTGATCAAAACAGAAAACAAGGTAGGGAATTTCTGTTGATATTAAATGATGTCCCGTCTTCAGCTGTAGGCTGTCCTGTCTGCTTCTTTCTTTGAGGTAAATATGTGCTTTGAACCTGCTCTGTTCTCAGGTTCTCAACAAAGTCATAACTGTGTATGCTGCCCTCTGCAGTGAGGTTAAAAAGCTGAAGTATGAGGTGGGTATTTCACATTTTTATTTGTTAGTCTCGGCCGTTCATAAAAACAGTTTTTCCTCTGAAAACTGCAGTAGTTAAGTACAATAAGTTGTGCTCTCAACATATTTATGTGTTGAGATCTCAGTTCACTGCAAGTGTTGGTGGCCAAGTCAAATTTGCTTCACAAACCCTAGCATTTCCTGTGTTATAAGCCATAAATATGCAGTGCTTAATACTGTGATCTATTTCTCACTCTGTAGGCAGAAACAAAGCTGTACAGTGGTTTGCTGTACTATGGAGAAGGAGGTGAGTGTGTGAGAATGAACTGCTTTGTCTGATTAAGTAAAAACAGAACGAAGTGGCATTTTTTGTGTGTGTGTCAGCTAAAATGGGAATTGTGCTTTGACACTTTCACTGTATCCTGCGAGAGGAATACCCTCCAGGATGCACTGTATTTTGCACTGCGATTTGCAGCGGGCTTAGCTGAGCTCGTGCCTCTCGGCCCTGATGTCCATGTTAAGTCACCGGTGTCTGTGATTGGTCTGAGTCTCAGCAGCCTGGTTGGCTGTTTCCTTCCAGTTCCGGACGCCAGCATGCTGGAGGGAGAGTCTCAGATCCAGATGGGCCGTTTCATTTCCTTCTTACAGGTAAGTTTTTGTGGTTCGTGTTGTGTGGGCATCCTGAAGCCTTTTAGAATTGCACGCATATTGTTTTTCCTAATTAGAGCTTTAAATACATTTTTTAAATGCTGAACATTGTTTTAATACCAATATGTACATTTTATGTTTTATCTATTCCACATTAGTAGCTACTTATTTTTTCCTCTCTTTAATATTTGCATTTATCTATGATAGATAATATATTATAGTATAATTCCTTCTGCTGTTCTATTGTTTTTCGTTTTTCATTTCTCCTTGTTTTTTGCGGCATTGTGGGCAAACAAAATAAGAATTTCATTGTACACCTGACAATAAGTTGCATGAATCTTCTGCCTCAGGAAGGTCTCCAGGCACTGATGCGTAGATGATTTGCTAAAGGATTGAACAGATTTGGAAAAGAATAGTCTCCAAATATCGCCGTAGTAGAGTAGTCTTTGGGTCGTGCCTGGGTTGAGTTGTCTGCTGTTGGCGTGTCTGTGTGTGGAGCTGAGATGCTTCGTGTACACTTGGTCCGTCAGGAGCTGTCCTGCTTCGTGTCTCGCTGCTACGAGGTTGTGGTCAGCGTGGTCCATCAGCTGGCCTCTCTCTACAACAGCAGCAAGTGAGTAGCAGTGTATCCACGAGGGCTCACCGCGGACGCGGGGAATCGGGGACAGCCGTTGCCGTGGCAACACCCCGGCGGACAACACACCTGCCGTAGCTTCATTGAGGCCAAATCTGTGGGAAATGCAACGGTTTCTGTTTCCTTTTTAGGAATGCAACAAAAATTATCGAATCATCTGGAGTTCACTTTCAGGTAAACAGTTCAGTATTTGATTATTTATATTGATTATTTACTGCTGCCTTTTATTTCTTGTGCATATCCCCGTACAGTCCCCTCACATATCCGATTATCCATAATCCATCCGTCCTGCTTTCGTACATGTCCCTGAGACTGCATTGCCTCTCTTATTTTTGATTGCTCCTTTCCCATCCATGTTCCTTTGTGTCTCCCTAACCTCCCGGGTGCGGGGCTCCTGCCTGTGTTTCCCCGCAGACCGTGTACGAGCACCTGGGGGAGCTGCTGGTGGTGCTGCTGACGCTGGATGAGATCCTGGAGAACCACGGCACTCTGAAGGAGCACTGGAAAATGTACAAGAGGTGAGGAAGAGGTCCATCTTCTGACCTCTTATCTGGGGGGGGATAGGTGGAGCCTATTCGAACAGAATTCGAACCCGCGACTATAGAGGTGTTAGGCAGCAGTTTAACCACTATGTAGAACACACACATGGAAAGCATTACTATCATTGGTGTTGTTGCTGTTTATTAGAATTGATGGTTTTCATGTCTCCATGATACAACAACTGCAGCCTTTCCAAGGCTGTCCAGGGGTCTTGCTCTGGCTCTGCATTCTTACTGCTTTACTTGCCCAGGTTACTGAAGTCGGTCCACCACAACCCCTCTAAGTTTGAGATCCAGGAGGAGAAGCTGAAGCCTTTTGAGAAGCTGCTACTGAAGCTGGAGGGACAGCTGCTGGACGGGATGATCTTCCAGGTGAGGAGCATCTTATGGGGCCGTGGGCTGCGGTTCTTACATCAGGCTCAGGGTCAGTGGGTTGTGTTTCAGTGTTCAAATGGGAGATCAAATCGTATAATGTCCTTACATCTCGGATGCTTGATTTTTATATCTCATCATTAATATTCCTTCTGTGTCCTTAATTGGTCTTAAAACTAGTGTTTCTTGTGGTTTTTATTTATTAGTCAGGGAATATTGGATGGATTTGGTGTTTTCTGTCCAAAGTTAAGGACCATTACAGCTTTTAGGATTGAAAAGAGACACGTCTGTTTCTCTCAGGCTTGTGTGGAGCAAAGGTTCGATGACCCCGGGGTGGGTGTGGCCGTCTCCAAGAACAGCGCCTTTGCAGAGGAGTTTGCCCACAACATACGGACCATCTTCACCAACGTGGAGTCCAAACTAGGTGCCATTTTCTTTACTTTAAAAAAACGTTGTTGGGCCAGTATCGCAGGTATAGAGACGGTTGTGGCGTTTTCAGCATAACATATGGAAGAAATTAGTGTGTTGTTGTTGGATCTCGGCGAGCTTTTGTAGAATAATGAAGCATTGCTTAGTCTCGCTGAATCTTGGACACTGATGGCTTCCTGTATCGATTTTAGGGGAACCGTCTGAGATCGACCAGAGGGACAAGTACGCCGGCGTCTGTGGCCTCTTCGTGCTACACTTCCATATCTTCCGGACGGTCGACAAAAAGCTGTACAAAGGCCTGCTGGATGCCTGCAAGAAGGTGGGGGTGGGGGGGGGGGGGCTGCAGGATGGCTTTAGTTTGCTAGGGGGGGTCACTGAACAGGGCTGTGGACGAGAAGCAAGGTTGGGAATTTAAGATTGGGAGCTTCATGTGGAACGCTCCGGAATCCACCGTTAATTAAACCAACTCCAGCATCCGATAATTTCGCAAACTGTGACAGCCTTTGCCCGACCTGTGTGGATTGTGTTCTGCCACTGGAACGGTCCGTTCGCGTGTGCTGGGTCTCATCCCGGTTCGGAGAAGGTGTAAATGTAGGGCTGTTTGTTTGACCGCCAGCATCCCGCGGTCTGATGCCTCTCCCCCCCCCCAGGTCCCTGCTGTGACGCTGACGGCCAACATCATGTGGTTCGCAGACACCTTCCTGGTGCAGAAGGTCCCCGCTGCAGCCAAACTGATTGACAAGAAGAGCCTGCAGATGGTGCGGTCCCAGAGAGAGGCCTTCCTACAGCAGAGGGTGCAGACACTCCCCAAGTAGGCCCCCCCTGCCACGCCATTGCTCCTCCGTCCCTCCTTCTCTTCTCTTCTCTTCTCTTCTCTTCTCTTCTCTTCTCTTCCCCTCTTCCCTTCCCTGTCCAGCCTTGGCTCCACGCTCCCTTTTCATTTCTCCGTCGCTCCTCCCATCCTTTCCCTGCTTCCACACTCTCTTCTTTTACTCCCCAGCGTCCTGCTCCACCGTCATTCACCTGGCGGCACGTTCTGCTGTCGTCCGTCTCTCCCTTCACCTTCCTCTCTTCCCTGCAGCCTTACCGCGTCTCCCCGAGTACTCCGTCCTTGCGTTCCTTCAGTCAGACTCATCACCGTGCACTATGTGGGTTGTTGTCTTACTCTGGACTGGCTCCCTGTATGGGGATTTTGACGTGGGGTGGGGGGGGTTGATGATCAGACAGGGCAGCCTTTGTGGAGCAGCCCCTGGAGGACCTCCAAGTGGTGTAGTCATCCCTGCCTCTGGGCCCGTCGGGGAGAGAAAGCAGATGAAGCCCATTCACTCTCTCCTGCTTCAAAACACCAGCATTAGCTGTTGGAAAAGCATAGCTGAGACTGACAGCTTGATAATACCAGATTCTTTTATTTTTCTTTTCTTTTTTTACAAGATTAATTACTTAATGCGTTGACTTCTTTATTTATACTGTCTTGCAGGGCATAAATAGTCAAACTGAATATTGTAAAAAAATACCGTTTAAAAGTTCTAAATATGATTTAAAGGAGTTGCAATATAGAAACACCTCTTACAACATAAAATCATTTCAGCTAATGTAGCTGCATTGTGTCGCTCTCGTTATATCGGTACGTGAACATCGTATGGCATGTGAGAACTGATGAGCATAGGTATTTGACTGAGGTGAAGTATTAATTATATTTACACAGCTTCCCCTAGTACAGAACTACTCAAATCACGGTCCTCGAGGTCCGAGCCCTGCTGGTTTTCCAGCCTTCCTTTACCTGTGAGCCGGGTGTGAAGCCTCTGACCAATCAGAATCAGTAATTATTAAACTAACTACCTGGGAGAACGGAAAACAAGGCCTGGATTGGGAATCGAGGTCCAGATTTGAAGAACCCTGCCCTTGTATCATGGTTTTTCTCTTGTAATTTTTGTTGTACAGGGATGTCCAGTCTTACTACGTGTTTGTCACCTCCTGGATGATGAAGATGGAGTCCATTTTGTCCAAAGAGCATAATGAGAAGTTCACAGAGGACCTAAGCAGTCGATGTAGCGTCTTTGTTCAGGTAATGACCCAGTCATCTTGAAAAATCCAGAAGGTGGTTTGAAAGATATCAATAGCTATGGTTAAGATGCCATTCAGGAATTCCTAAAGATGGATTTTTCACTCACGATCCCACAGAAATGGGTTCTGTTAGTGGTCTGAATTTCATTCGCTGTGAATGTCACATGTGACGTTGAAATTTTGAGAAATGTGGTGCTAGAATGTAATTCTACACTAGAGAGCTTTTCCCATTTCAGTTCCTTCTGTATAAATGAGGTAAATGACCTCAGAGTAATTGTAGGAAGCCGTGTTCTGCTGCTGCCAGAGTTGTGGGCAATCAAGAAATATTTAAGTTTCTGCAGTACAAAATATAGACCCTCTTGAAGAGCATGTGCTTAAAAATTCAACCTATATTCAGCTATGAGAATGTCTTTTTGGGCCTTACTGTCTCTCTCTGTATTGGAGGAACCATTATAGGCTGAAGTCTGTTTTTCTATAGGGTATCCTCTACGCCTACAGCATCAGCACCATGATCAAGACCACCATGAACCTGTACATGTCCATGCAGAAACCCATGACCAAGGCTTCTGTGAAGTCTCTCTGCCGGCTGGTGGAGCTGCTGAAGGTGGGTCTCTCTCGGGCACAATTGCGTATCCGTTCTGGCCTCTGCCTTCCAGGGTTAGCAGCGCAGAGCATTTGCGGGTCTGTGCTGGTAGCGTTCTGTAGGGGACTGTGTTTGCATGCATCCGACTGCACAGAGCATGTCCTGTATTTACCTTACATGTGTTGGGAGTGACACTGTGGTTAGACTGATCTCAGCGATGCCCCCCCCCCCGGTCTTGCTCACCACAGGCAATCGAGCACACCTTCCACCGGCGTTCTATGGTGGTGGCGGACTCCGTGACGCATATCGCGCAGCAGCTGCAGTCGCAGGCTCTGGCCGCCATTGCAACAGCCAAGGTGAGAAGCGGTGTCCTGGCGGGTCCGTCTTCTAAGCACTGAGTGCCTTACCGGGGAGGGGGGGAGGCTCACTGCTGCCTCCTGCTGGACAGGCTAAGCGCATCCGTCACCCTTCCTTTACAGAAGCGAGTGATCTCCGATAAGAAGTACAGCGAGCAGCGTCTGGACGTGCTGTCGGCCCTGGTGCTGGCCGAGAACACACTGAACGGACCCAGCACCAAGGAGCGCCGCTTGGTGGTGTCACTGGCCCTCAGTGTGGGCACGCAGATGGTGGGTCAGGACCGTTTGGGGGTGGGCTAGGCAGGGCTGGGGGGGTGGAAATGCATGACCACTTGGTGGGGAGGTCTACACAAAGACCAGGGTGTTTGTCAGAGTACTAGGCCTAAAATCATTTCTCGTATGTGTCTAATTTCCGATGTATTGACAATTTCCCCCAGGGTTGAATAAGGTCCATCTTAATCTTAATCCTAATTCACAGAAAACATTCAAGGATGAGGAGTTGCTGCCCTTACAGCTGGTGCTGAAGAAGCTGGACCTCATCAGTGAGATAAGAGAGAGGTGACACGGGGTTGGTTTTGTTCTTTTAGTTTAACATGCCTAAGGATCACGCAACTGCCCCTATTGGTCTGATTTTCACTCATTCATTAATAATCTAGCATTTCATATGTGTACCTCGGAACTGTGGCAGCCATGTGAGATAATGTGACATGTTTGTAGCTGTAAAAGAATGCCCTATTCACTCTGCCTCCTATTCACTCTGCCTCCTGCCTCCTATTCACTCTGCCTCCTGCCTCCTATCCACTCTGCCCCCAGAGTAAAGGTCCAGTGCGACTGCAGCTTCCTCTACTGGCACCGCGCCGTCTTTCCGATTTACCTGGACGACGTGTACGACCACGCGGTGGACGCCGCCCGGATACACGTGAGCCGTACTCTTACTTAAGTGCCAGTGAGGCTCGTGATTGGCCGATGGCCTCTCTTGCTTCACTATGATTGGCCGGCGGCCTGTTAGCGACGCCTCTGCGGGTGTTTCCCCCCAGTACATGTTCAGCGCGCTGAGGGACTGCGTGCCCTCCATGCTGCACGCCAGGCACCTGGACACCTGTGACCAATTGCTGGAGAACTACGACAAAGAGATTATGGAGGTCTTCAATCAGGTAAGGAGAGAAGGTCTGCTGAAGCTTGTTTGATGGAACTCAATCGCTGCCATTTTCCTTTGCTCTAGCATTATATTTATCATACTTATTCTGCTTTGGACAATGTTTTCCATCCATTCATTTATTCATCTTCTAACCACTTTTCCTGCTCTGGATCCTGGAGCAAATCCAAGGCAGCCTGGGCACAAGGCTCTGGATGTTATTTTGTCGTCTTAATTCCGCTCTTTTTTTCCTCCTCATCTGGCAGCACCTGCTGGACAAGCTTTGTAAGGAGATTGAGAAGGACTTGAGGCTCTCTGTCCACACCCATCTCAAGCTGGACGACCGGAACCCCTTCAAAGTGGGCATGAAGGACCTGGCCCACTTCTTCTCCCTTAAACCTATCCGCTTCTTCAACCGCTTCCTTGACATCAAAGGTATGTCTCTCCAGTCAACAGTTTCTCTTGCCCCCCCCCCCCCAGGAGAGCCCCCCCCAGACCCATTTTCAGAAGGGTTATGACTTTGGCGTTCAGTGTGAAATTTCCCATATTTGTGCTGCAGGCGGGAGTATGTGGCCTGTTTTTGAATCCCAGCTGGCTCTTTGTGCAGTAACTGGTTCTGTGACTTTGCCGTCATTGGGTTACGGTGGTTTGGCTTCTGGTGCAGCCCATGGGGGTTCACAGAGACCTTTAGCAGAATACATATTGACCATGTGCTGTGTCCTGCAGCTTATGTGACCCACTACCTGGATAAGACCTTCTACAACCTGACCACCGTAGCCTTGCACGACTGGGCCACCTACAGCGAGATGAGGAGCTTGGCCACCCAGCGCTACGGCCTGATGATGACAGAGGCCCATCTACCGAGTCAGACGCTAGAGCAGGTGACAGTCTGAGCCCAGGCCCACCCACCTGTCTGTCTGAGCCTCGGCCCGCCTGCCTCTCTGTCTGTCTGAGCCTCGGCCCGCCTGCCTCTCTGTCTGTCTGAGCCTCGGCCCGTCTGCCTCTGTCTGTCTGAGCCTCGGCCCGTCTGCCTCTCTGTCTGTCTGAACCTCGGCCCGTCTGCCTCTCTGTCTGTCTGAACCTCGGCCCGCCTGTCTGTCTGAGCCTCGGCCTGCCCGTCTCTCTGTCTGTCTGAGCCTCGGCCTGCCCGCCTCTCTGTCTGTCTGAGCCTCGGCCTGCCCGCCTCTCTGTCTGTCTGAGCCTCGGCCTGCCCGCCTCTCTGTCTGTCTGAGCCTCGGCCTGCCCGCCTCTCTGTCTGTCTGAGCCTCGGCCCGCCTGTCTGTCTGAGCCTCGGCCCGCCCGCCTCTCTGTCTGTCTGAGCCTCCGCCCGCCCGCCTCTCTGTCTGAGCCTCGGCCAGTCTGTCTGTCTGAGCCTCGGCCCGCCTGCCTGTCTGTCTGAGCCTCGGCCCGTCTGTCCGCCTGTCTGTCTGTGCCTCGGCCCGCCTGCCTGTCTGTGTTCACCTTGATGTGTTTGTATGGATTCATTTTCATTTAATTTTATTTTATTCATATTTTGCTTGTGACCAAGATATATTCTATGTTTGGCTTTCCTGCGATGGTTTAGGAATCATTAATTCCATGAGTATGAATGTGGAAAGGAAATTTCCACAATATGTGTATGTGTTTTGATTTGCCTGCAAGTTATTCTTTCTTTTTTTAATTTTTATGGAGCTCATAATATTCTCAGACAATATTTGCTTTTCTAAATGGGGAAATATTCCTAACGCTGGTCTGGCGCGCCGTCCTCGCTCTGGAGCCTGAATTCCTGCTCTCTGGATGTCATGCAGGACCTCTCACTCTCTGTATCCTCTTCAGGGTCTGGATGTGCTGGAGATCATGAGGAACATCCACGTTTTTGTGTCACGCTACCTGTACAACCTCAACAATCAGGTAAGCGTCTGTCCAGTGGATTTTGACCTTTCGGTGCGTGCTGTGCTCTGTGCTCAGGGTCATTTATGTGATATTCGCTGGCGGTGGGTGTGTCCATATGGCAGATCTTTATCGAGAGGACCAGCAACAACAAGCACCTGAACACCATCAACATCCGCCATATCGCCAACTCCATCCGCACCCACGGCACCGGAATCATGAACACCACTGTAAGTCTCGGGGGGAAGTGGATAGGAGTGAGACATTGGGCGTGGAGATTAGGAGAGTGCTATACAGCTCGGGGGGGAAACTTGGGGATCTTAAACCGTATGAGAAGGAAGGATGGTTCTGCGTTATAGAGCCGTTTTCACCAGAGGTGTTCGCTGCATCCTAAGGGTCGCCTGACTGTACTCTGAAGTCATTTTCTTGGTCTGCCAACAGGTGAATTTCACATACCAGTTCCTGCGGAAGAAATTCTACATATTCAGCCAGTTCATGTACGATGAGCACATCAAATCCAGGCTGATCAAGGACATGCGCTTCTTCAGGGAAACCAAGGATCAGTCTGATCAGAAGGTTAGCCACGTCTTTCTCAGCCGCTTGGCCCTTCCACGCCTTTATGTCCTCAGGAGGTGTTGTCTGGGGTCAGTCCCACACTCTGCTGCCCAAATGGAAATGTGATGTCATCAAAGTCCTTGGTTCAAGAGAATCTTCCTTTTAGTGTGTGACATTCCCGAAAATGACCGATATTAGAAGAACGGGGTTTACATTGGCCAGATTACTTTGGTTGCCACATAAATATGTCCTTCAAAAAAGCAAAGAAGGATAAAAATGATGTAAGAAAATGGGTGGGAGTTTTTTTTTCGAAGCAGATATACCAAAGTTAAGATGATAACCATTTTGAAGTGTAGCAGGAAGAGTTGGCTGACTGTTTTGCTGGAGTCTTGCTGGTTCTTACCGAATCCTGTCCCCCTCGTGTTTGTGGCCGCCTACAGTATCCCTTCGAGAGGGCTGAGAAGTTCAACAGGGGCATCAGAAAGCTGGGGATCACACCTGACGGCATGAGCTACCTGGACCAGTTCAGACAGCTGATCAGTCAGATAGGTATGGAGATGGCCATCCAGGATGTGTCACACCTGAGATGATAGACCCCATGGGCTCATGGGAGTTTTACTTACACAAAAATGTTCTGAGAGCAGAATGAAAAATGATTGGTTCAGAGAGATAACCTATCAGATTGTAGAGGAGGTCAGTCCAAGCAACTAGAGGAGGCTGGACCAAGGTATCTGATTGGTTGGTCCTGTCTCTAGTTGCTTGGACCCATCTCCTGTACATCTGATTGATTATCTCTCTGAACCAATCATTTTTCATTCTGCCTTGAGAACGTTTTTGTTTAAGTAAAATTCCCACAAGCACCCTATGGAGGGTGAGGGCGGCAGTCTGTCTGGTGGTCTGTCTTTTCATCTCTTTTCCTCATGTCCATGTTAGTTGACCCTATCCAGATCTACCACTCAGAGCACTGAAGCAACATGAGGTGTGTATTAAAGAGGTTCCCTGAGTGGGGACCTCCCAAACCGAGGTGATTTCCAGAGTATTTACAGAGTTTAAAAGTGAAAAAATTCGATTGTAACCGTAAATAGTCAGTAAATCTGCTGCCCCCCGGCCTCATTCCCGGTCAGCGAAACGTACTGAGGGGACCCCACCCCCCAACAGGCAAAATGAGGGTCACGAGTCTTTATTTTAGGTTTCATGGGCTGAAATGTTTGGGAATCCATATATTTGAGGATAAGGTAGAAATGCTGTCATTGTAGCCAAATTAACTGATCAGCTAATTGAATCCTTAAGATTAGCTGCTGGAGCAGACACCTGCAGCCTGTTCCCTGGTGTCTCTCAGTGTCAGATTGGGTATGAATGGCATGTATTCTCACCTGGGCATGTTTGTGATTAAGTGACTAACCTGAGTTGCTCTCGCCCCACCAAGGCAACGCTATGGGCTACGTGCGGATGATCCGCTCCGGGGGCCTGCACTGCTGCAGCAACGCCATCAGGTGCGGACAGCAATGCCCACTGCTGAGCGGCTCGGGTGTTGTCCTGGGGAGTCTGCAGGAGATGGGGGGCTTTATGGATACGGACTTTGGGTTCCCCCCAGTTATCTAGGGCAGTGTTACCCAGTCTGGTCCTCGGGGGACCTACTGACAGTTCACATTTTTGCTCCCACCCAGCAGCTGGGAGGGAGCAAAAATGTGGACTGTCTGGCAGGGAGCTGGGAAGGAGCAAAAACGTGGACCGACTGTGGGACCCTCCGGATTGGGTTGGGAAATACTACTCTAGAACTATCCTGACCATGTCATGTTATACCTAATAGTATTATTACTGCTAGTACTACTACAGTAAAATAAGAAAGAAAATGAGGAATTCTTGTCATATTTAACTCTGCATTGACCAAACATACCTGCACATTCTCCTCCAGGTTTGTTCCCGACCTGGAGGACATTGTCAACTTCGAGGAGCTGGTGAAAGAGGAAGGCTTGTCCGAGGAGACCCAAAAGGCTGCAAGGTAATGGGCACGACTTTCAGCCGTAAAGCCCAAGGCAGAAGCACAGAGAGCTTTAGGAGGCTCCAGGTTTGCAGGTCCTGAGTGATCTTCTGTTGTAGAATAATTGCTTGGTCTTTTTTGACAAACTAAGAGATGGTTATATAAATCTTCGCATAGGTATGTTTCAGTACAGGCGATGGCCAATGGTCTTGTGTTGCCAGTTCCATTACACTATAATGTCTTTGTTTGCTGTACAGTGTCCTAGACTCTGTGCTCAGCGATCTGACCAGTAACTCTGCAGAGGGCACGGAGTACTTCAAAATGCTGGTTGACGTCTTCGCCCCCGAATTCCGCAGCGTGAAGAACATGCACCTGCGCAACTTCTACATCATCGTGCCACCCCTGGTGAGACCTCGAGTCCTCCTGAAATCGCACCCCGCAGGTGGCTTTGGCCGTTCCTCGTAAGCAGCAGTGGGGACATTCTTCCTGGACCTCTGGCCCTAGTGCTGTGTCCTCCTCTCGTAGACGGTGAACTTCGTGGCGCATTCCATCGGCTGCAAGGAGAAGCTGAACAAGAAGAATAAAGGAGGAGCTGCATTCACCGACGACGGCTTTGCTATGGGTGAGCAAACAGCCGGACATTCGATCAGCCTGAGGAATTCTTTGACCTGCAGTCGTTGGTCTATGTTTTTCTTCTGACCCATGGAATTGTCAGATCTGCTCATATGGCACATCTGAAGACTTCCTCAGTTCATCTTATGTATCTGTATTCCTTTGTGTACCGCAGGGGTGGCCTACATCCTGAAGCTTCTGGATCAGTACCAGGAGTTTGACTCACTGCACTGGTTCCAGGCGGTGAGGGAGAAGTACATGAAGGAGAAGAATGCCGTGGTCAAGGAGCAGAACGTGCAGGCCACCAGCCAGGACGAGAAGCTGATGCAGACCATGAACCTGACACAGAAGAGGCTGGATGTCTATCTACAGGTAGGCAAAGCCTGGGGGGTGTTTCACACAGTAGGATTTCTTGCTTAGCTGGGTAACTTGTTGGATTTAAGGTAGCTTGGGCTAAACTATCTTCACTCACTCACAGTTAGCTCGGACTACCTTAAATCCAAGAAATACGTGTACGGTAAATAAATTATACAAGATACACAAAGGATTACGATGTGAAAAAGGAATTCGGTTGAGTTGTTTTGATATCTGTCAAAGTGGCATCCTCTACAATGGTCTCTCTTCTCCTCCAGGAGTTTGAGTTGCTCTACTTTTCCTTGAGCAGTGCCCGAATCTTCTTCAGGGCTGACAAGACGGCGGCTGAGGAGATCCAAGAGAAGAAGGACAAAGGTAAACAATGACACGCCAGACACTCCTAGATTCAGCAGTGTAGATGTTCTCTGTTTGGCCAAGGGCGTTTTCCAAAGAAAGATCCAAGACAGTGCGGACCCTGGATCTAACTTTTATGGATGGTCTGCAAAGCGCCCGTGAGAGGTGTTTGGTCTGCGGAGGGACGTGAGACGTGTTTGGTCTGCGGAGGGACGTGAGACGTGTTTGGTCTGCGGAGGGACGTGAGACGTGTTTGGTCTGCGGAGGGACGTGAGACGTGTTTGGTCTGCGGTGGGACGTGAGAGGTGTTTGGTCTGCGGAGGGACGTGAGACGTGTTTGGTCTGCGGAGGGACGTGAGACGTGTTTGGTCTGCGGAGGGACGTGAGACGTGTTTGGTCTGCGGTGGGACGTGAGACGTGTTTGGTCTGCGGAGGGACGTGAGACGTGTTTGGTCTGCGGAGGGACGTGAGACGTGTTTGGTCTGCGGAGGGACGTGAGAGGTGTTTGGTCTGCGGAGGGACGTGAGAGGTGTTTGGTCTGCGGAGGGACGTGAGAGGTGTTTGGTCTGCGGAGGGACGTGAGAGGTGTTTGGTCTGCGGAGGGACGTGAGAGGTGTTTGGTCTGCGGAGGGACGTGAGAGGGTTTGGTCTGCGGAGGGACGTGAGAGGTGTTTGGTCTGCGGAGGGACGTGAGAGGTGTTTGGTCTGCGGAGGGACGTGAGAGGTGTTTGGTCTGCGGAGGGACGTGAGACGTGTTTGGTCTGCGGAGGGACGTGAGACGTGTTTGGTCTGCGGAGGGACGTGAGAGGGTTTGGTCTGACCTTAAGTTAGTCTCACAGCTCCTGTACTGAAGCTTCAGTTCTGGCCCCTCAGTATCTCCTCGTTTGTCCATTTATTGGGCAGCAAACATTTCTGATGTCTGTCTCTGCTTCCATGGACCACCTGACGTTCCGATACAAAGTGAATGTGGACTCTCGTCTTTCTCACCCGTTTGCAGCTATGGATATGGTGAAGATAACGCTGTTCCCTCATGCTTTTTTCTTCTCAGAGGAGGCCTCCAAATCAGGGCCTAATGCAACCTCTGGTGGCCCCGACCCTTCCTCCAGCCCTTCCGCGAAATAAGACGTGGCCTGGAACGCAGTGGAGTGACCGGTCCCCCCCAGCAGGGGGCATGTCGCGCCGGTTAAGACCACACTACATGCAACCCTTCCCGGGACTCTGACTGGTCCTGGAAAGTGCGCTCTCTCTTCCCGCACTGGGAGGTGTGAGGCAGGACTCTGGACACCGTGTTTAGGTTGATGCATGCTGGGTAAGAACCTGTGCTGCCTGGAACACACCTTTCAGTACCGTGCACTTATCCTGGAGGGGGATTAAAAACTGGCTCCGCCCATTCCGCAGATAGCCGGCCTGTACCTTCTCCGCTTCCTCAGACGATGCCCCACTCAGACTTTATACTGCTTTTAATAAAACTCCTGTTGTACGTGTAGTTCTGCTCCGGTCAGTTATTGAATCGGGCCTTTACTTGATGAGTGAATGTTCCTGGGAGGCTGGGGTTTTAACATTTTTACTGCTGTGATTCAGGCATGTTTAAAGACCAATGGAGACTCCCTTTTTCGACTCTGGTGTTTGGTAAGGATTCTTTACTGAAAAGTCGGCACAGTGATAGGCAGTGCGGGTGCTCTGGAGTCTTGGTGAGAAGGACAGGTGCGGTTACATACAAACATTAGGAACCATTATTTCACCATCTTGTTCTTTTCCTTTGCCAGTGATGAGGCTCATTCCCAAACTTAACCGTGCATTTCAGAGCGAAAACACTATGCAAGATGTCCCATAATCAGAGGGAATTATATGGCCAGTTTCCCAGTCAAGGATTAAGCCTAAGCCTAGACTAGCCATTGATACTGCAATTTAGTCCAAGACTAGGCTTAATCCTTGTTTGGGAAACTGGCCCATAAGGTTTTAGATTGGATCACAGACGTATGAAGTTTAGTATAGTCATATTTTATGCTGTGTCCCTAAATGATATCACACATTATAAATACGTCTCTTGTTAGTGAAGGTGAGGGTTTTATAGAACCCAGACATCTTTAAAGATGCAAGTGAATCTGAAAGAACCTCACACGTAAATCTTTTCTGTCGCTACCCATTTACTTTTTAACTCGTTTGACTGCCTGCATCTATAACTGCATCAGGCATTTAATTTGATCTTTCAGCAGCTATAGCGAGGTGTTCTTTTTCGATTTCCCCGTAAGAATGAACAGACTGGTTTGATTTGCTGCTCCACACCATCCCTACACCCAGTGCAGGGAATCCTACAGTAACAAGTGGCAGAATAGGTTTAAACCCAAAGCAGCACTCGAACGCCTCTGCTGCTTAAGTGACGTGGAATCGCTGGGAAATGTACATAGCTGTTTACATGTAGGCACTGATGATGACGCTACCTGATCTTGGTTGGGTACTAATAGCCACTTAATTTCTGTGGCAAGTTTCAGTTCGGTTTATTTTTGGGAACAAAATACCTTTTTGTATTAAAGTGTGCTTAATAATCATGTGTAGCAGCAGAGATATTGTGATAAACATTGAACAATAAAAAAGGTTTGTTTTTTTTTCCAAGTTTGCATTTAACCGTGCAATTATTGCAGTTTAAGTACTTCTGTACCATGCAAGAATTGTAAGATTATTAGGCGTCAAGAAGGCATCTGAGTATCTAGTGTAGCGAGTGCTTGGATGCATCTGTGCATGTCTGTGCTGTGACAGATCAAACATTAAAGGGGAATATAATTTATTATAATTCACTGTAACACTTGGAAATGACACAGACAGTGAGTAACACCACTGGCCTATGGGTGTCCATCTTTAGGGCCGCTGAGCGCCGGCACAAATGTGACCGGTCGGTGTGGAGGGGAATCCGAAAGTGAGCCGCGTGGGTTTATGGAGCCCCGGCTTGCCAGAGGCCGCTCTGGGGAAAAATATACTTGAATGAGAAGCCAGAAGACTGAGTGTCTCCCTCCCAAACTGCCGTGGGCTTTGGAACGTTACAGGAACCGGATTCCAGCTCCGAACTGCACGCCGTCGCATATCCTGAAGTGAGAGAAAGGACAACTTCTGACTGATTCAAGAATCAATACTTGGCAAGACTTTAAAATGACTCTTCATTCGCACAAACTATCTGCCTTCATCCCCTTATGAAGCCTGAATAAGCTACGCCACCCATCTGTATACACATAACCACTGTCAGTAGCTGCCGTAGCTGATCCTGGGGCTATACAGCTCATCACGCAGTACCTGTCTCCGCTCTGAACGCCCATCGGGACACAGTAGTTGAGCTCCAGCCTGGCGATATTGCCCAGACGCAGCACGATGCCCGCCCCGTACGACCAACGGATGCACTCTGCCAGCTTCTGCAGGTGGGATCGCGGACCTTCGCCTGAATGGGTGACACCAAGGAGCCCTTCTGCATTATTACATCTGCATCAAACTCAAGAGCCACATGTATGGCGATTCACCCTCAACTGACAGGCATCAGAGCAGTGCACCATCAGCTTCCTCGTACATCATGCCATGGTTTTACTTTCTGCTCCGTACTCACCGTAATCCAGTCTGCACAAGTTGCCAGCATTTAGGAAGAAGTGCATCCTGAAGAGGTCACCAAATCCACCTCGGCCCGGACGGAAGGGGAGAGGGGTGTACAGGTGTGCCCCGCTGGCCCAGAACGCCTCCCCGCCCAGGTAGTCGCCTGTGAAGCAGCAGCGTCTCAGCAGAACCCATGACTGGAGCTACAAGCTCAGTGGATCTTGTGTTAATGCTCTTTTGGATTTAGTTGTAACCCAACCAAATAGAATTAAAGCTCACCTTCACTCTGGGGGCCAATGCTATACATACTAAACCCCCTAACGCTGGTGGGGCCACCTAGATAGAACCTGAGAGGGAGGCAAGAAGATTATTCAAAACAGTGTGACTTGTAGATCACCCAAGCCACCTGCAGGCATACAGTGGTACAGTCTGACACGGAGCCTATCATGTAGGAGTTACCTGTCTGCAATGCAGGTGGGCTTATCTCCAATGGGAAGGAGCATACCACCCCACAGAGAGGCAGAGAGAACCTGTGGAAGACAGCTCAGCCGAGTTAACCTTATACCATGAAGTACAAGATACAGGCCAAGGCATGACGACCCAAGGCTACAGGTTTGCAATTCCTGAAATTCTTCTGTATACCAGGACAAAACATTGTGATATTTTGAGCTACGTTGGCCACTCAGTATTCATGTCAATCGTGCTTGGAAGAATTCCTAAGTGAGATACGAACGTTCATGTAAATAGGGAAGCGTCTACTCACAGAATCCCAAAAGAGTCGCCTGTTGAGCTGAATCTCAAAGTCCTCCTTCAAGAAGCTGACGTCGCCCCCCGTGTAACCAGCCAGCTCCTACAAAACCAAAAGCACAGGCTGGCATTGTTCGTACCCAGCAAGCTTGCCTGTCTGCGTTGTTCAATTCGGCCAAGTTGGATGTTCACACACCTGGTTGATCTTGAGTAAGACGCCCTTCTTCGGGAGGATGGCGGAGTTCCTGGTGTCAATGACCATGGCATGCTGGGAAAACAGTGTGCGCTTGTATCAGTCGCTATATGTCACTTGTGAATGGTTTAGATCAGAACAGCTTCAGAGATGAAAGCTAAATGAATAGTAGAAGAAGAAAATGGATATCTGTACCGAAAGTGAGGACTTGAGCGAGTGGCCGCTCTCCTCACGGACAGCAAAGGAGGCCGTACGTGCCAGGCATCCCAGCTCCCTCCAGACTCCCTCCCACTTGAGTGTGTGGTTGGTCTTCCAGATGGGGAACTGAGGTAAGAGAACCCACACGTCAATCACCTCTGTATCCTCAACCACTGAAGTAGAATCAAAAGAGCCAGAATTGGCAGACTTCTCAAATAACCATCATAATATTATGGTATCAGTGGTTCTGAATGCCATTGCTATATGAAGACGGAGGGTATTACGTTAAACTCTGTGGAGATACCGCGATCGGTCTCTCTCAGCGAGCTCCACGGGAACTGCCCTGTGACCTTGTACAGGTTCACAGAGACACTGAAGAGGAAAACAAGCAAGGTTGGACCTACGACGCTGGTAAGTGAAAAAGGGAAAGTGACACCACTTTAAAGAACTAACATTGTTGTGAGGTGACACCTATCCTTGGTGATAATTTCATAGTGTTTAGCCTCACAAGCAACAGCTGGCCGCCATTAATGTGGGGGCAATGAAATCTGGAAAAAGAACTACTCAGCTTAAACCTTCAATAATGTGGTGGTTGCAGCTGCGTTTGCTTTCAGACGTACTTGCGGTCAAAGTGTCCTGGCTTTGGTTTGAAGAAGGACAGGCCGTAGGAGGTCTCTTTGGTACCATAGGAGAACTGAAATGTTAGCTTTTCAGCACGGCCCAGAATGTTGGGAAGCTTGAGCCCCAGTACCTGGAAGGCATACCAAGCAGTTCAAGCTCCACAATCCATTCTGCATTAGGTCAATATGAGGCTTCACCCAGCCTGAAGGTGCATCAGATGGCTCCAGTCCCGTACCATGCTGCCCTCGTTGTTGCCAACCATAGTGTTGTAGCTTCCGGTCAATCTTCTCAGCTCTGTGACTTCGAAAGTGACATCTAGCCCGTTTGGCAGAGCATCTTCTCCTGTAAGGGAGGGGGGACACAGTATTTCAACATGAAATCTGGTGCAGAGGGACCCATGAGTCGCTATAAAAGCATAGTCGATAGCCAAGTCTCACATTGCTCTCAAGAGGAGGGGCCAGGTCAATAATGCATGAAATTCAATATCATGTAGGACAACTCAAATGTGGATTTTTTTTTAATAATTCATGCATGAAAGCATTAAATTTCCACTAAAAACTCATTTCCCAAACTTAAAGATGTAATGGGGATAATTATTGCTACTTAATTACCTTCTGAGGTGTCTATGACAACTTCCACTTTCCTGAAGATTCCCAGATGCAGCAGTTTCTCTCTAGCATCATGGGATTTCTTCATGACCTGGGCCACAGGAAGTTGAAGGAATTAACATCTCCCAAATGAAAATGAACTGAAACTAAATGTGTCTTTCATGTGGAATGTAATAAAATGTGATGTTCCCACAGTATATTTGACCAGACACCTCTCCACGATTAAACTTACATCAATTAGGTTTTTGGCGGTAAAGACGTCAGCAATTTCATACCCCAGAAGGTCCTCTTTCGTTCTCCCCAAACCATCTATATGTACACGTTGGACTACGACCTGCACAAAATAATCATGCGTTTTAAACTTTGTTACATAATCCTTAAGGACGGAATAGGTAACATCAGACACACACAAAAACATGTTGCATTGGTACAACCCATGACATTTACGCATCAGATGTCAAAAAAAGCTCACGTCTTTGTTTTCAAGAACTTCTTGTTTAGTTTCTGGTTCCACATCAATGACCTCCACATCATCGGCATGCACCCCCAGATCTGGTCCTTGCATCGGGAGGGGGTCGAGGCTCTGAATAAAAGTAAACATTGTTTTCATTCTCGCGTTTACATATGCAGATTTACCTACAAGATGAGATTTCAAACGATTCTACATATACAAATGCTTTACCATAATATTATGATCGAACAAGTTGCCATCGCAATATTTTTCTAAAATCCCTACGTATTGCGTTTCACATTAAGCTTTATCACAGTTAACGAACCGCCCTCGACACATTAGCTTTAGTGTCCGGCTACTGGAATACAGGGCCTACCGAGCACACCAAGCGAAGGGACAAGTTAGCTTATAGCAACCAGAGGTCATGCAGTCAGTTTTCACCCATTCCGTAACTCAAACAGCATATTTACCCTGGCGTGAACAGTCCCCATGTTCGTTTCCCAGCCTCGGGGAATATGTCACCTTGTGAATGATCTACGAGCACGCCTAGTTCCAAAAATTTTATATATAAAAATACAAGCTGATCTATTCCAACTAGTCTAGCAGTTATCCACGGAGGACGCCATGACACCTACGAAGTCCACCGTACTGCAACGTGATTGGTTAGATCGTCGCCCTATGTCATCAGAAGGGGCGGGGTCATATTTTAATAGATTCGGGCGACTTCGGTATTCAACGTTTGCCCCTTAATAGATCTTTGGTTGTAGTTTGTCACTGTAATTAAATTGCAGGCGAAATTCGTTTGCGCACAATCAGAAAGAGACGAGTAAATAAAGGCACACAACAACGCACATAGAAAATTTAAAATTGTATGTCGCGATTCACCTGTTTCGAGTTGCTGGACCACAGTAAGCATATACAGCAGGAACTCCGCTATACGGACCTGTTTTAGTGATGTAGTTTTGGAAAAGATGCAATCGCAAGGCACACACTTTATGGACATCTTAGAGATTCTACTTCTCCTAAATATTTTGGACCTAGGGAGCAAATTCCCCGCATCGTGGGAAGAGCTAGCAAATGGGAAACCCAGTCTCTGGAAGTATGAGGTAGTGATCCATAGCATTGCAACAGATTACAGGAACATCTTTTTTGTCTATAGTATACGACTAATTTTCGGATTTGCTTCATACTGAACCACTAGGGGGCCCCATTTAGCCTGTAAAAGATTCGCTTCAAAGAAGGAGAATTAAACTGCTGTCTGAACAGCTGGGCATATGAAGAGTAATGGTCTCAGATGTGGCGTTTGAGTCAGTCCTTCAGTTGTTGACTAGCAGTTTCCGATAATCCGATTATTTAGTCGTTTTAGTGAAATGCGATGTTTTTCCTCCTCGAGGGAGCCAATCTCTGAATGATCTCTCCGCAGGAGAAGGGCTTAGCCTCACCGACTTAATAATTCAAAGTAAATTAACTTCTTTCAAAAACATTTGCTTTTCATTTGCTTTTGAAGAATGCTTCTTGAGGGGGTTCTTTCTAAACACATATAATCCTGCAGGTGTACTCAGACCAGACGTTGTAACTCAAATGACTATCTTTTAAAAACAACTGTGTACATTGGCAAAATTATAACAATACATAATTTTAATAACGACGTTTTGTGCACCAATCATATTCGTCAGATATAGCGTACTTAATTACAACCATTTCAGGTGTAATCCGAAGATCAAGTAATGATGGAAGAATGATATGTCAATACAAAGTCCTAGCCACAGGGAAAAAAAGCTTATTTAAATACATATTCTAGACTATAATATCATTGAAAGTTTCTGTTTTATTTGTAATTTTAAGTTTTGTATTAAATTAAGAAAAGGAAATTCGTACAAATTGTCCCTTTTGCGTACCAGTAGTGTGTTACAACTATTGTGTTAATTAAAGATAGCCACTATAGGTTATGGTTACGCGTACCATTAATTTGATTTTACTCAACAGCGTATTTAATGTATCAAATTAAGTTCACAGATGAATATTAGAAAGGTGTATATTTGTTATATATTCTAAATTTCTATATTATTTATTAAATCAAAGGAAGCGAATCAAGTGGACACTAGGTAATATGCCTTGTATTTCTCGTATTATGCAAAAGTAATACGGGCTTACAAACGTTTAACTGCTAAAGCAAGCTGATACATTACAAATGCAACGTGTAAGGACTTGTCAGTTAAAAGCTCTATATTACAGGGGTTTCAGCAAAATACAAGTTTTTGTACTTTCATCACATAGCTGAATGAAAGTGTTTCAGTCACTGATTTTTCGGGGAAATATTTTTTAATTTTCTATCCGTCATCATTCATGCTAGGCTGATAAAACGTCAGGGTGTCTCTGTGCGGGGGGGGGGGTGCTATTGGGTCATTGTTAGCGAAGAAAGGGTTCTTATTTCTTAATGATGAGTTTTCTGGCGGATCTGAATACTCAGAGGTTCCGCCCATTGGTAATCAATAGAGCTGGCTTTCCCTTTTCCCCTCTCTCTTTCTCTCCCTCTCTCTCTCTCTCCCCCGCACCTCCTTATCTCCTCCTCAAATTGTGCCGGAGCCAATCAGAGCGCGGCATGCGGCTCGTGAGTCTCGCTGTTCCCCCCTCACTGCCAGTACCAAAGCGCTTCTCTTATCAAAGAAACACAACCGAAAACTGCATTCAATCACCGCTTTTAACATGGGGACTGCTTGTTTTTTCTGGGACTTCTGTTTGTTTTTCGTCCTCATAAATACTTGTGCTGTGACGGGAAACGCTGGACTTGCAGGTACGCTCCTTCTCCTCTCAGCCCTCCCCAACCTCCGTCTGGCATATAATTTAAAAACATTTCTGACATGGCTGTATTTTATTTTCATCAGCATTTAATTGACGTGTTTTATATATGTTTTTAAAATAAGCGTGATAGCATTTCACTAAGATAACGTATTATCTAATTCCTGACACGTCTGCGCATTGTAGGCATAATTAATTGAAATTTAATTGATTTGTGAGGCAGAATTAACTTTTAGAATCATTCAAGACTTTCTGAGACCAGCGAAGGGGAAAATTAAGAAAAAAACTAATCTCATTATCAGTCATGGCAAGGACTATACTGCTTAACAGATAAGTAGATACATTTACAGTGAAGTAAGGTTAAATTTTGTTTTATCGTTTTGCATTTCTGCATTTTACTTTTTTAATTAAAGGGAAAGAAAATATTAATGTTTATTTTTAGCAATGTAGAAATTCAGTTTAACAATGCATACATTTATCTTAGCCGTACAGAAGTGGAGTATGGTCATTGAGCAAATATTCCAACTTTCAACAAGTTTATTATTTTGAGTCTCTTTATTTTAACTTAAGTTAGTAGCAAATAAAGCTTGATGAAGGGTTCACTGGGCGCACATTCATGAGGGAGAAGAAGGAGTTAGCGCTGGATGTGTGTGCTTCGTTTTCTGAGTTCACCCAGCTGTCAGCCCGCTAAATCTGTAAGATTGGTGCTAGTTAATGACTCAAAATATGACACGGCACTTTTTCTCTTCTGCTTCAATGAGTGGCGCCTGTTATGCGATAAAGCTCATCTTCGGCCGCCTCGGTAAACACGCCCAGAAGGTCCCTGCGGATGAAGCCGCGGTGGCAAATTAACGGTCCGTCAGGGTCTGAGAAGGTGTCGGTGCGGGTATCGACCGCCCGCGTCTCGCCTTTGTTTCTCTCAATACCCTTTCCGGGGCGAGAAGGAATTATTCAGATAGGCGTCATATACATAAAGTAGCATTTTGTCAGTTATTTTCCTTATTACAAATAGAATTTTTCTGAGATTCTGATTTGCTAAATGTATGGTTATACCAGGAAGTATTCGACTAAAACTTATTTTGTACGATTTTTTTTTTCGAATTTGTCTGCTGCGTATTTTTAATATTCTTTTTATGTGAGGAATTATTTCTCTTGTCAGTTCATTTGTTGCATCCTCTTGTATTAAAGTATGCTGAATACTGCTGCTATAGGGAAAAGTAAAATTGAAAATATTAAAGGTAATTTGGCATTAAGCGAAATGCCTCACAGAGAAGAATATAAACCCATGAATACTGGAAGCCCCCGTAGGCTTAATGTATGTACGTTTATCTTGGGATAAGTTGGTCAATCAAATATGGAGAGTGTTTTTTGAATTTCTTTTTTGTGGGAATATCATAGTATAAATGTAATTTAATTTTACTCTTATTTTGCGTATTGTTGCACTGGGCAACCGGCCAGCCACTGTTCAGCCCAGGCAGATGATGGGTCAGTGCGCCGCGCACAGTGACTTTCTCCCGCAGAAACACACAGGCTTTGCTGCCTGCTGCCCATTTTTATATCGATGAAGGACGAGATTGCGAGCTGAGCAGCGGCTGAAGTTGCGCTCCAACACAAACCGTCGGGCGGCTAGTTGAAGAAAAATGGGAGCTTTGCTCCTTGGGGAGACAAAATCCTTTGCTTTCTTACCAATTAAAACCGCGAATGAGATGCTATTAAGTTCTCGATGCCATCGGATTAGACCCAGATGTGACTTGCCTCCCCTAACAATGGCCGGATCATTTAAGACCTGATATGCAGAAACTACTGGTGTCATACTGAAAAAAGACCGGGGGCGGTT
Organism: Paramormyrops kingsleyae; assembly: GCF_048594095.1. Taxonomy (NCBI): domain Eukaryota; kingdom Metazoa; phylum Chordata; class Actinopteri; order Osteoglossiformes; family Mormyridae; genus Paramormyrops; species Paramormyrops kingsleyae. The sequence continues at coordinate 28,096,614 of NC_132799.1, forward strand.
CAGTCGTGTGCTGCCGGATTTAATGTTTTACTGATTTTTTCTCTCTCTTTTTTTTTTTCAAATTCTCAAAAAATCGGGAAAAAAAACAGTCAGATTAATCGTGGTTGATATCGATTCTTTTTTTTTTATTCTGAATTGAAGAGAGGAAATGCGTTTGAATTGGTGAGTTTCTGCGAGTAATTATTTTTTATCAATAAAAAATAATTGAAACCAAAGGATTGTTGTTCGTTCGATATAAATTATAAGGGAATTACTAAAAACTTCTTTACAGAATTCAAGTAATGTTCTCTTTATGGAAAAATCAAGTAGAGGGTGGGGTTTTCATATTTAAGTGGCACAAAATATCTTCCCATTTTTATTGATTTATTGAAGAAATGTCATTTTGCTATTACAGGACACATCTATTGCAAATTATCTATCCATTTTTGACCTATGTACGGCCCCAGGGAGCCGCGCTGCATGGGGTTTGACGCAGAGAGAGAGTCACCATGCACAGGGAGCCAGTCTGTCAGGGGACACACACTGTAGACCAGGGAGAGTCATTAGCTGGCCTGTCTGCATGTCTGGGTTGTGGGAGGAAACCTGGTCCACAGCGATACCCACTGAACCACCACGCTGCCCCCAGATTATTAAGCAAAATTTTCATGTAAAAATTTGGATGTTTTTTTTTTTGTTTTACTTTAACATTGCCTGTGGAATCTCCATAATCACACACAAGGAATGTTCTGTTATCGTTGCATCATTTTTGCATCATCTCTCCGGTTCATTCCCCCCCCCCCCCCCAGATGTGGACGAATGCTCCGAGGGCACCGACGACTGTCACATCGACGCCCTCTGCCAGAACACGCCCAAGTCCTTCAAGTGCATCTGCAAGCCAGGCTACAAGGGCGATGGCAAGCACTGTGAGGGTAAGAGATCCCCCCCCCCCCCCCCAGGCACCTTTCTCCCAAAGCCGTTTGATTGGGACCTGGTGAGCGTGAGGTGACGACGCACACACGCCCGATCACCTAGCCATTTCGCGAGAAAGGGCTGCGCCGTCGTCCCCTCCCCCCTGCTGCCCCCCGCCGGCTACCCTAATTACCCGAAAGGAAGTGGATTTAGGAAGGTGTGAGGCTGAGGTGCCGTGGCACTATGGATTCACACCTCGCCTGAGTTCCCCCTTAAGATTGCCAGCACTGGGCTAATACACACGTCCGAAATGGACAGGCCTCTCACGTTTCAAGCTGTGCTTTAAATGAGCCGTTATGTCTAAGTGTGACTAGTTCTCACTGCATCATCGCCTGTATGCCATCTCTTTGCACGGGGAGAGGCTGAATGTGGGTGCATTCCACTGCATTTGTTGCACCTGGACAACATGACGTCTTGAATCTTCACTATGAGGTTTCACTGCTTTTACACTTACACCGATTATAATAGCAATTGAAAGGCATTATTTAGCTGTTCTGCTGATTTGGCATCTTCTGCTTATTAATGGTGGTGAGGATAGAAACTGAGGCCAGAAGTCGGAGCTGGGAATGATGTCACACCTGAGTTAATCGCGTTCCAGTGCACTGCCAGTTCAAGCCAGGTTCATTCTTATCCATTGTTAGCAGCACCGGTTGATAACACATTATGCAGTATTTTGTGCCTGTAAGCATCGGAGCAACATGTCCACGGATAGAGGTTGGACAGTACTGTTTGTATGACCGATTCAAGAAGACAGAAATTAGACATAAGTGCTAATAAGCAGCATGAAACTACAGCTTTGACTTTTGTTGGTGGATGCAGCCATCTTGAATTCTGAGGTCGGGGTTGAAGAGGGTCCTCTAACTTTCCAAGTCGGAAGCCTGACATCAGAGGGCATTCCAATTGAAACTGCTGAGAGACTTGTTTATTCTCGCCAATCACATTTCATTGTAATGTTGACCCTGTGCTAACTTGCATATGACAAATAAAACTGAAACTGAAACATAAAACTGAAACCAAAATTTCTGACTGGGAACTCGGAGATTCTGACTTCAGAAATGGACGGCACCATAACTCCTCCACGCTTTATTTCCTGTGCTTTGCTCTCCAGTCTGATTCTGTGTTTATTTTTTTTTTATTTGTGGTCTGGAAGTCATGACCACAAGGGTGGCAGTCATGTCTCTTATTTCTCTGCACGCGCCTGAGGGCTCAGCCTGGCGATAGTCGCTCCCTGTTAAACGAGGGCTCAGCCGGGCGATAGTCGCTCCCTGTTAAACGAGGGCTCACCCACAAACTTTGAAACTTTGCAGCTGATCCTCATTGTGTGTTTGTTTGTTTACCTGCCTGAAGTGGCTGCTGTCCAAGCTGCCCCACCTTCTTTAGGGCGGGGGGGGTCCTCTTACTGACAGTGCCTGGTCCTTAAGAGGACTGATAAGGGCAACTATGTACTCTAATGGTTTTTTTAAAGCCATCTCTTAAAACGCAGACAGTAAAATCTCTCAGAAATGCTCCCTGATAAATTCCTGCACCAGTCTGACTGGTGACGGCCGTTGAGTTTTCTTTCACGACTTGAACCAGAGACCAGAAAATCGGGCACCCCACCCTCCCCGGGCGGAGGTCTTCGTTACAGTGGGCTGGTGTCCTTCACACGCAGGGACAGTTCTGCAATTCATGAAAATCAGAAGGGCATTCGACGGGAACGCCGTCGCGTATCGTTCACTATGCATCATCTCCCTCTCATGACAGAGGCAATTTTCTGCTGCTTTAGCATTTTTTTTAATATGCTGACATTATTTTCCTCATAAGGCGCTGGAACTATTTACGGACACGGAAATCGGATTTCCTCTGGATCAATACAGGGGAGAGAAAAAAAAAAAGTTTGATTGCGGACGAGAGATTTGCAACATGAGCGCGCCCACAGCAGCCAGCGTGCATCTTATCGCTCTATGATTTGATCTGGCGTCTCCCAGAGACCCGTCTGGGAGAGTGAGACCGGCGAGGCCCCGCCCACCTCAGCGGCTGCGTTTCTGCCGCATCCCAAGCTGCGACGAGCCAACGCCCGCTGCCACTGCAAACCACTGCAACCGCAGCCGTGCCACCCTGGATTCTGGGGCCGCGGCGATAATGACAGTCACCACGTGCGTCACCCAGCCGCAGTAACTATTACCTGACCTGCTTCTTGGGGGGGGAGGGGGGCGGGGGGAGAGGGAGAGGTGGCAGACAATTATTAGGTCATTGTCTGCCTGCTGTCTCTGCCTCCGTCACAGCCTGGGAGCTCTCCTCACTGGCTGAAGCCTCTGGATATCCCCCCTCCCACATCTGAAATCATTGACACCCCCCCAACACACCTTTGGGAACAGGTCAGTCTCGGCTTCCGAAGACTCAGAGCTTTATATAGCGAGCTCAAAAAAACCAAGACAGACTGGCGTAGAAGGAGAGGGAGACTTTACAGCACTTTGGTTGGGTTTCCACTCGTCCCGATGAGCCTGGAGGGGGCGCTATGTACCCCTCCCCCCCCCCCCCCAATGAGCATAAGAGCTGTTGCATTTCTCTTCCACGTTGAGGCCGTTTTTGATTCTGGGGCTGACGCGGAGGGATGGGTCCCTCTCTGCTGCTGGGGGTTTGCTTTGTGGGCGAACGGGAATTTTCTTCACGGCCCAGAGATGGTTGTGATCCAGCCCTCAGCCCTCAAGCGTTTTCTGGTGTAATTGTGCCTGACACTTTACAGGTTTAGCAATAATGTTTGGATTATTTCTGCTTTAGGTTTGTTGTCTGTCCTGAGTAAACACACATGGTTGTTATTTTCCACAAGATGGGGTAGGCGGGGAGGGGGCTGGGGGGAACAGACCACGGTGATCACGGGACTGGAAAAATGGCTACGTTATACAGAATACAAAAATATTATTGCATCAATAAATAGATTTTAAAGTGGCTTTGCGACAGGGTGTTTTAGCACTGGCATCCAGTGTGCCAGAGAACAGGCAAACAGGGACTCACATTTTATGGCTGTAAAAAAAAAGAGGAAATGATAGCACAGGGTTATATTAGTGGATTTTTGAGAGCTTTCAGATGCAAGGCTACCGAATGAGCTCGCAACCACAAAATGCACGTCAGGCACTAATGTGCAGGCATGCAGGGGATTCCGTGTGTGTGTCTGGCCGTCCCCAGGGGCATGGGGGCTTTTTCATGTGGTAGAGTAGCTCATACGTAATGTTGTTTGCTGCCAGCAGGGGGCAAAGTGGTTAACAGTCTGGATTTGGACAGGAACCTTTTCAGTAAAATACCCAGTGTTGTAGTTAAATGATGGATTTCATATTTTTTTTTTTAAGGGTGTGTTGTATAATGCAGCTTAATGGGGTGAAAAATATTGTATTCTCGCTATAAGGCTACAAGTTGGTGTCCTGGAAATGCATATAGTGGCACCTGTCACATGCCATCGCAGTGGGTGTGGATTTAGCACTTTCCTGGTTCGCTAGGTGCTGTCCTGGGATCCTGACTATGCCCTGCTGGCTGATGAATCGCCGTGGCCCAGAATCACCCCCAGAAGACGCATAGTAAAAAAAATAAATGGAGAAAAAAGCTTGCTGTCTCACACCATTTGAGAGTCACACCAAATTCACCCTCCCACCCCTCAAACAGTTTGGGTCCAGTAGGGGACCTCAATCAATCAATCAATCAATCAATCAATGTTTACATAGCACTGCTTTGACCACAGGATTTTCAAAGTGCTTTTTAGATATGGTGGAGGTGTGACTCTGTGGCTTGGGATCTGTGCCAGTAATTGGAAGGTCACTGGTTCGAATCTCGTGAATGCCAGGAGTGATCCTACTCTGCTGTGCCCTTGAACAAGGCTTTTAACCTGCACTTGCTTCATCCTGGGTATGACGTTAATCTCCATGCAGCCCTGCAAGTGGCTCCCCCAAATTATAGGGGAGTTTTGTTGGCAGGATTGGCCCTCCAGCCACTGGAAACAAAAACTCCCACTGGTCCATTGAACCTAGTGTGGTGCTGAGGTATCACCCGCCTCATAAGCTCATTTGAAACTCTGTGTCATCAGCAATTATGAAGCTTGACACGTCACCCTCTGCCTACATCACTACGGCTGGGGAGAGTTTGTGGCTTCTTCAATTTGTGCGTCTCCTTAATAGCTGCAATTTTATCATGGGCAGTTACTTATTTACTTGACGCTTTTATCCACAGTGATTTGCAGTGGAGGGATGGGTTACAATTTACATGTGTTTCCTGGGATTCGAACCCATGATCTTGCGCTTTTTGAGCTACAGGAGTCTCAGGCCTGAACTTTTTGGAGCTAAACATGGAGAGAAGGGAAGCCGCAACCAGTCGAGCTGCAAGGCTGCGTTTACTCGTGCGTGATTGCATCGTGTAGATACATTTACTGAAATTGCATCGGACTTGTTTAGCTGTCTGGACTGTGTTGCAACATTGGAACTCGTATGGGAGATTTTAGCGTGAATATTGCATAAAAATGAGCTTCCCTTATGAATCAGTGCTATTTTAAGATTTGCTCACTGGGGTCTGGCGGAGTTAGGATACTTCCCTGCCTGGCTGAGTGCAGGATCCCATCGATGGTAATGGCGTAGTCATGCCTACCTATTTGCCAAAGGTCTGTTGTTAATTTCTAACTCAGGAGCGAATATTGTCTTTGCTTGGCACCCGCTTCCCCTTGGAAAATGGCGTACGGTGTGCCAACATTCCAGACAGAGGGGACTTCTGGGAATTTGTACAGGGAGGAGCAGCGCAAACATTAGGCAGATACCTGTTGCTGCTAATCTGGGGGGAGGGGGAGGGGGCGGGGCCTCCCTGGCAGCCTGGATGCCGCGTAGTTCACACAGGGACTGTTTGTTTTAGCGTCTCCGCGTGGCAACAGCTTGCCACGGGCCCCTGTGAGAATCTCAGGCCGGATCGCCGGCAGAGCGAGGGATCCTGGCTGGATAAACACTGTCTAATGCTGGCCGCCGATGGGATTCCTGGGCGGTGACACGTCAGGCGGTGCGTCAGAAGCCCGGCCTTGGGTTCGAGGGAGGGTGACCAGTCAGCGTGGGCCAGTGGATACCGAGGATGTAGCGTCTGGAGGATGATGGTGTGATTTTTGTCCAGGGTCCGATTGTTAGAGATGTGTGTTTGTGGTGGCGGGGGGGGCGGGATCAGCCTCTCTGACACCCTGGTGAAGGTTTTCGAGGGCTGTGGCGAAGTCCCAGTGCGTGATCTGGGCCAGCGAGTGTCCCGCTAGCAAAAAGCTACTGGTGGGAGCACTGGTCGGAGTAGCACCTCGGTGAAAATGTGGACGGGGAGATCAGTGGGGCATCTCAGACGAGGGCCGACCATCGTTGTTTCTCCCTTCCTGCCTCTCAGGATTATGCGTACCAAAGATCCAAAGACAAGAAGAGGAAGTCAGGCTCATTATTCATTTATTAACCAGTGGCACTTTAGACCTCAGTACCATGCGGTACTACTTAAGTTATTGTACCTTGTATGTTCTTGTTCATGAATCTGTTATTCTAGCTACTTGTTTGTCGTGAGGGAGGTTTGCAGACAAGTGCAGGTGGTCCTCAAGTTACGATGGTGTTAAGTTCCTACGCATTCCTGGTAAGCTGAAAATATCTTGTGAATATGATATGATATATAAATAAGCAAGTTACTACTGTCACTAAATGGATACATATTTGGCTAAATGCAGAAAAAAAAACACTGTATAATACATTGTTAAACACTATATGAGACGTTTACGCTTGCAATCGCTACGGAGACTGGAGACATGGCTGGGATGATGCGTTGAACCGTCATAAAGCAAGGAGAATCTGTATTTAATTTTCTTGTGTAAATGACAATAAAGGTTTTGAATCCTTGAATCCTATGCGTTTCTTCCTTAAAGATGGCCGCCCCCCTGTCTGCAGCCCCTTAGCCAAGGTTAACCAGCCGCACCCTCTTTCCCCAGCCTGGGCGCCTGACCCGCATCTCAGTAACTGCCGCCGTTCAGCTTGTCCCCTCTGTTTCCCTTTCAGACATGGACGAGTGCGACAATGATTACACAGGAGGCTGCGTCCACGAGTGCATCAACATCCCGGGCAACTACCGGTGCACGTGCTACGATGGCTTCATGCTGGCCCACGATGGACACAACTGCCTGGGTATGTGTCTGCTCCACCCCACGTCTCTGCCTACTCGCCTGTCACGTGTGCGCTTTCCAGAACATTCCCTTCGTCGTCTTCGTCCCGATCGGACCTCACGTGCTCCGGTGAGATGGGATGACGGGGTTTGTTTTTCTTTCCCCAGATATCCCCTTACTGACAGATCCGCCCCGCGACATGAAGCGCCGGTTTTATTTGCTCGGCGTCGGACAAAAGAATGCCCCCATGTTCCCTGGTGGAGCGCCGTGCTCTCAGGATGTGCTCAAACACATCTCATCTTTTCTTAGCGCCTCCGTTGATTGACTTGAGCAGAATCGAGATGTCTCGGTACGCCCAGTGCAAACCTCTCTGTGCTGTTTGTTAAAACTGTACCGCTGGGCTAGGATTTGTGGCTTGCCGGTGCTATATGTTGCATTGCATGGTAACACTGATAATGTCATTAGCAATGTCCAAGTGTTTATGCAGGTGCCCAGGAGGGTCACATGACTCATACTGCTAGCGCATGAAATCAGGGGAGGGTCACATGACTCTTAACATGCGTCTGCATACTTATTTACTGTGTAGTAGGTGAAATATAGTATGTGATGTGTGCACTATGTCCGAATCCTCAGTATGGATGAGACAGTAAGTGAACTGTACCCGGATGTCATACTGCATTCTGTCAAGTCCAGAAGTGCGCCCCTTATGGATGCTATGCCATCCTACAAAGCCACTGTGAAGAACATCACTTTTTGTCATGCGGTAGAAGAAGTGTCGTCTCTGCACAAATTGCAAAACAATGCCTAGTTACATTACATGAGTCGAATATGTATTTTTTTTTTCATTGATAGTTTTTAACTTTTGTGGGGGTCAAGCTGCGTCATTTTAAAACATCCAGGTCGGGTAATATGCAAGATGACAAATGCAGTATATCTCAGTGCTTGTCTACTGTTCTCACGTGTACATACAGTAGGTACTGCATAGGGTGACTGTATTTTGCTTTGCAAAAAAGAGGATACAGAGAGCAGGATGCAAAGAGAGGCGTCAAAGCAAATTATATGCACACAAAGTATTCTGACTGTAGAAAGCAAATGTCAACATGAAATGGTGACATCTTGTTCATTTCAGGCATTTTTAGGTCTACATTAAAGGACAATAGTGGGGTTCTGACAAAATTCAGTACCTATTGTGTAAAAGTGTGATTTTGGACACACCGTAAGTATTGGTCATGGAGTCAAGGGAAGGTCACATGACCTGGTGCATGGAGTCAAGGGAAGGTCACATGACCTGGTGCATGGAGTCAAGGGAAGGTCACATGACCTGGTGCATGGAGTCAGGAGAAGGTCTGACTCTTGTGTTAGTGTATGGAGCAGCCCCCTTTTCCTCCAGGGCGTTGGTGGGCATTATGGAATTTGGCACACATTTCTAGCTGTTGGCCCTCTCTGCCATCAGCCAAAGGGTCACGTGTCCTGATCGTGAAAGTCTCTAAGGCTGGTGGCAGTGAGCTTGACATCCATGATGGTGGTTAGCAGTTCCGATGCGTCATTTGAATGTTGCAGTTTTGTTGAAAAAGAAAGGTGTTTGCTTGTGAGATCTCAAAGCATGTGTAGCCCCCCCCCCCCCCCCCCAAGAATGCCTTATCTGACTTTTCCTGGGAGGACTTCATGTCCTCAATAAGTCAAACTTCACTGTATACAGGCTCACATAAATATAATGTTTTGTGTAAACAAACATTTTCCGCCCAAGCGGCGATGCTGACGGGCTTCTCTCCTCCCGCTTCGTCCTTTTTAAACGAACATCGTAAACACAAACAAACAGAATGAGTGTTTTTCATTAGGACTTTCATGGTCTGGTACGGAAATGCACAAAAATGCCAGAAAGGCCTGCAGATTTAGGGGACAGCGGCGAGGAGTCGCTGGGAATTTAAAGGCGCTTTCTCCATTGTCATTCTCATCCTTCTGCAACGTCACGTAAATGTCACACCGCGGTTATTAATTCACCTTACCCAGAATCCTGTTGGTGCATATGAAATGTTTATATCACTGATTGTGGGAAAAAGAGTGAAACATGTTAGAGGGAGAATGAATGGTAAAGTCAACTTGTATGATTTTTATATATTTTTTTAAGAACTTCACAGCGTCACAATGGTCCGGCTTCACTTGGCAGGACGCTGGACGTTGTCTGAAAGTCACCATAGCATTGCCTTCCGTCCGTTTCCATGGAAAAGCGAGCACAGATGTTTTGTTTCTCAGTGACAGGGTCACTTGAAAGCTATGGGCCGTAGTTATTTCCGGAAAAACTGACTTGAAAAGAACGATTTATGGTAGTATTTAGTCAAGCACATTTCCGTAAGTACAAAACAAAAAAAAGGAATAAGGAGAGCATTTAAATGCAGAGAGTCACTCATCCTGTTATAGGAAATAATGACTTTTTGGGGGGTGCAGGTGGGACATACTGTAGTTAACGGGATATTGTCGGTGAGATGGTTTTATGTGCTTTTTTATGCGGGAACTTTAATCTGAAGTCAAAGTTGTGACCCTGCCGACGTTTCGGCGTTTATTCTGGAAAGACGTTCATTTGAGAGCCTTGACGATCTTCGCTCTGTGGTGCAGCTTGGTCCCCGGTCCCTCTGGCTTTTCTTGTAATTCGTTGGTTGACTTGGCTCCTCTGTCCAGGCGGTTGGCCAAGGCTGCTCCTGGCACTGCCTGCCTGACGTCTTTATAGGAAAAAGGCTCGGAAGGCACCGGAAGCAGTGGCATGTCCACCCCCCCCTTCACATCTGCGTTGTTTATTTGCCTTGCGTCACTTCATTGCTGTGGCACGACCGCGTGACAGTTCTGTCACGAAAAGCATGAACATCTAGTGTTACAGGCCAGTAATGTAGTAATGAAGAACTGTGCAAGGCCTGTTTCTTTCACAGAGTAGGACCAGCCAATGGGAAGGCTGCTTTGCTTACCCCAGATCTTCCCCATAATGATCACCAAGGTGATCCAGCCACTGCGGTCCCTTGGAGTGTAACGATTATGCTTGCGGTACTGCTCGTGGTCGCGCTCGCGGTACAGCTCGTGGTCGCATTCGCAGTACAGCTCGTGGTTGTGCTTCCGGTTGTTCTTTTGGGTTGCCCATCATTGCTTCCTGCCCAGTTTGACCCTTCCAGCCCTCCGTAGACGCATATCTCCATGACGATGAGGTGGGGAATGTCTCAGAGCCATTTGCTAGGCCGTTACTTGTATTCAACTTGTATTCCAATCCTGACGAGAAGCCTAAGCGTCCCGCAGCACCCATGCAGCTCTCCGGGTAGGCATGTCTAGAGCAGCTTCGCTGGTGCTGAAGCTTGGGGAATGGCATCAGCATTCGTTATATGAAATCAGACCCTTCTTCTCTAAGGAACAAATATACTCCACAGAGGAAGGGGTCAACACGACCAGCCACAAGAAGACATTGGGGTTACTCCTGGCAGCATACGTTTACATTTACATGAACTTTCAATTTGCCACACAGCAAATCTGCAAATCAATCTGTAATTTGTTCATGTAAGAGTAGGATGAGAATCATAGCCAGCAAGCTTCACCGAGGCAGAGTCTCCCGTTGGTGACCTGACCAGTCATGAGGGACCAGCAGTGTGGCCTGGTGGCTGGCAGCCAGCCCCCCCCCCCCCCCCAACTGTAAACACCCCATCCTCAGGCCAGCATTATCACAAATTGGCAGGTGCCAAATCACCCATCAACGATCCACAGGATGGGGCATTGCCCGGCGGTTTGTTTGCTCAGCCAGACGGCTGTCTAATTACTGCCTCTCTTCCCGCTCTTCTGATGAATGGGGGCGACTGTGGGTGGAGGTTTAACGCGGGACACTGATCTCGGGTGGGGGGGGGTTAGCCAGTGAGAACGAAGGCAAAGCCACCTCTTTCCTCATCTCCTAGGAGTCTTTTCGCCCACATGGTCAGTGGAAACATCTCCCCACTACGTGCCATCACCTGATGAGATTTCCCATGTTGCACCAGATGGTCAACACGCCCAAAGTAATGGAGTGTAATTGAATCATGCGTATCAGTTCACAGTATAGAACCAGGCTCTAACTCGGGGGCGTATACAGGGGCGGGGCCAAAAGGGCACTAGCCCAAGCTGAAAGGTGATTGGTACCCCCTGCCCTGTACTCACTGATTCAAAACATATTATTGGTTGGCCTTTCTGTGTGATTTATGGCCCCTTTTTGTCCCCCCTAAAAATCATAGAATCAGCCTGTTCTAGGTAAGAGTCATGTGGTGTTTGTAATTACACGTTATGGGTGCAATCGTACCTTATCCATACATCTAACCCTATAACAAAGTCCACACCCAACCAACCCATAGTATAACTGACCAGGTCTCAGAGAGCCGTAGGCGTATTCACCTATTAATGCGAAATGTGATTTGTGTCGATCGGATCTTATTGGATTAAGAAGACATCAGTCAGGGTTCTTGCAGATCATTAGCTCTCACAAGGCTCCACTGTTGGTCTCTCGGGAATAATTGGCTGACGATCTCCATTTCGTATGTTCCAAACAAACACCCAGGTTGCCGCCAAATTGTGTGTGTGTGTGTGTGTGTGTGTGTGTGTGGGGGGGGGACGGGGACAAGCCTCTGTGTGTTTGTTTTTCACTCTGGGGAAGGAGGTTATCGCCTGCTCTCTCTCTCTCTCTCTCCGTTGCTTCTGTGGATTGGCAGTAGGCTTCAGAAATGACCTGAGCACGTCTGGCAGAGGGGCGATGATAGAAAGTGACAGGGAAAAAGTCTGTCCATCTCAGCTGGTGCAGGAAGTTGATTCATAGCTTACCAGATGCCTCAATGTCAACAAGTTAGGCACTAATTGATTTAAGATTGCCTAATCGTGCTCTGATTAAAGAGCAATCTAGTGCAGCTCCTCTCTGCCTGTTTGATTCAGCTTCTTATTTATATTCTCCTTCCCAAAAGCAGCTGGGCACAATCTGTCGCAATTTGGGTTTTTTTTTTTTCTTCTTTGAATGCAGTCCTGGTTTGTTTCCTTTCGGCGTGAACGCACCGTCATCTTTCTGTCGTGGGGGCGCTGCTGAGCTGCCACGTTGGGCCTTGATGTCACGGGCGAGGTCAGAGCCACGCCCCCTCTGCCTCACCTTCAGACCTGCTTCCCCGGGGTTGGGGGTTGCATTGTTTGTTCCGAGCGCTTGAGTTGTGAGTAGCTCTTAGATATAACAGAAGAATTTTTATCACTTTGTCACAGACAATAACAAAAAAAAACACTGTGACGCTCGCAGTGGGGTCACTGCTGAGAAGCCCCCATGGGACTGACGGGGGGTTGGCACCTCTGCCCCCCCCCCCCCCCACATCTTCCCATGAGGTCCGGTTGCCTTTTCTTCCTGGATTGGCCTTCTGGGGCTTTCCAACACTGTCAGTCATGTCAGTATTAAGTCATCACACACACATCAGCCATGTGTTGTTGGCCCTCGTCTCTGTTGGTTTTCTGTATTTTACTCTACTCCGATCTCTGATTTCAGCTACCTTCAATGTCCTTAATTAAAACGGATGTGCTGTCGATCACTAATCAGATTCCCTTCCACCTCATTTTCCACCTGTCTCTCGAGTACTGTGTGATTTAACTGGTCAGCTCTGCTCCCAGTATTTTTTTAAAAGCCAAAGCTAATGCAGTCCCAGTCTGCGGGTCTGAAAGCTTCCTCCCCAGCACTGACACCTTCCAAACTTCTAACCTTTACCCCCAAAATCCCAGGATTGTCCAGTAAGTCTAACAGGTCAGCATGCTGGGAAGGACTATCACCAAACACTGCGGTCTCTCCAGATACCTTCCCTATTCGCCACCCCCACCAACACCCCCACCAACACCCCCACCAACACCCCCACCCCGCCCCCACCAACACCCCCGCCCCACCAACACCCCCACCAACACCCCCACCAACACCCCCACCCCGCCCCACCAACACCCCCACCAACACCCCCACCCCGCCCCACCAACACCCCCACCAACACCCCCACCCCGCCCCACCAACACCCCCACCAACACCCCCACCAACACCCCCACCAACACCCCCACCCCGCCCCCACCAACACCCCCACCAACACCCCCACCAACACCCCCACCCCGCCCCGACCAACACCCCCACCAACACCCCCACCAACACCCCCACCAACACCCCCACCCCGCCCCACCAACACCCCCACCAACACCCCCACCAACACCCCCACCAACACCCCCACCCCGCCCCACCAACACCCCCACCAACACCCCCACCCCGCCCCACCAACACCCCCACCAACACCCCCACCAACACCCCCACCCCGCCCCCACCAACACCCCCACCAACACCCCCACCCCGCCCCGACCAACACCCCCACCAACACCCCCACCCCGCCCCGACCAACACCCCCACCAACACCCCCACCAACACCCCCACCAACACCCCCACCCCGCCCCGACCAACACCCCCACCAACACCCCCACCAACACCCCCACCCCGCCCCGACCAACACCCCCACCAACACCCCCACCAACACCCCCACCCCGCCCCGACCAACACCCCCACCAACACCCCCACCAACACCCCCACCAACACCCCCACCCCGCCCCGACCAACACCCCCACCAACACCCCCACCAACACCCCCACCCCGCCCCGACCAACACCCCCACCAACACCCCCACCAACACCCCCACCCCGCCCCGACCAACACCCCCACCAACACCCCCACCAACACCCCCACCCCGCCCCGACCAGATCCCGCACATCTTGAACGTGTCCAAATAAAAGTTTACACAAGCAGAATCAAACAAAACAAAAGGGCTCTAGTTTAAACTTGCCGGATTTGAAGTGCTCGCTCTTGTTTAACGTTTGGCGTCGGCGGATGGATGATGACGATTGCGGTGTAATTTTTTTATTTTTTTTGTCCTGTTTTGAGGCTGGTGGGGGGGGGGGGGCACAATAAGATGGACTCGGTTTGCTTTTTCA